>NW_026899550.1:600000-856358 GCF_033153095.1 Gastrolobium bilobum
TAAATTATCTACATTCACTCCTAAAATAACGTCGTTTTGGGTTAAAAAATTAAAAATTATATGATAAAGATTATTATTATCCTGAAATAAATTATAATTACAAAAATATCTTATTTTTGCCCCAAAACAACGTCGTTTTGGACTTATCTATATTGACTGCAGAAAAAATAAATCCTTATTTATTATATGAATTTTACCAATACACTATTTATTAATGAGTTCATTTTTTTTTTCTGCGGTCAATATTGATAAGTATTTATATGGTCATTTTGAGACGGAAATCAAAGTTTTTTTCGTAATTATAATTTCTTTCAGGATTATAATAGTCTTTTTATTTTATTTTTTTTAATCTTTCAACTCGAAATGACGTTCTTTTAAGAGTGAATGTAGATAACTTAATTTACATTCATTGTCAAATATTAAAGCCTTTATTAATCTTCTTAAAATCCAAAATAACATAATTTCGAGATGGTTGAAAATAAGATTATCTCGATTGACTTGAGAAATGATAAAAAAAAAAAAAATTACTTCTTATTTTTATATTAGTATATTATTTTCTATGGATTGATGTTAAATGAAATTGCCAGAAATACAGGCGCCAGTTTCAATTAATAAATGGGTTGCAGGTGGACGTGACTAACATCTTTTTCATTAAATGCCATATCGTTTTAAGCACAAAGATTATTCACGAACAAGCTTTTCTTCATTTTGTAGTGGACATCTCCATCATTATATATCACGACTTTAAAAAAAAAAATTGCTTTTGATATTTGATTAGAATAATATGTTGGATGAAGTTTTTATTTAAGCTTATCTACTTACTTGATACAGGTGGATTTAGCTGAGATATCTATTTTATGTAAAGGAACCCAATAAATTTTATGCAACCAAAACAGATCTGAATTAATAATTTTACTTAATTAGTTATGGATATAATTAATTAAGGGTTTAGTGTTTCTATAACTTGAAATTTTCATGAAAGGAAGAAAAATTAAAAATAAAAGATGGGAGGGACATGTAAGGTGGCATTGGCATGGGCGGTGTTGGACATGCGAAGGTAATATCCGTCTAAATTGAGTGATGACAAAATAAACGCATTAGGTGAACCCAATATGGCCACTCTCATTAAATGATTCTTTTGAGCCCTAGATTTTCAGAATCTCCCTTCTCAATAAATTTCTCTTTTATATCTCTCTCCAAACGGAAGGACAAAAAGAAGTTTTCTTCCTTGACTTATCAAACATTCAATATACCTCTCTCTCACTCTCTTGATTCTCTTCCTCTCTTTCTCTTTCAACAAAACAACAACGCCACACAGAACAGTGATCAAAGTACAATAAAACAGCTGCATGAAGTGAAAACCGACAAGTCACCACTGATATCAGAAAACTCTTGGTAGTTGGTACTCAGTACCATAACTCACAACAGATATTCATACAGAGGGAGGTGGAGTTTTTTCAAGATATGGAATGTTTTGTTATGTGTCTATGGGTTGTGATGTGCATCATCATCCTCTTAACAAGTTGGTGGTTTCTGTGTGGAAAGAAGAAGAATAAGGTGACAAAGGGTAAAATTCCAAAAGGGAAATCTGGTTGGCCTTTACTTGGAGAGACCCTTGATTTCATTGCTTCTGGCTACACCTCTCGCCCTGTCACCTTCTTGGAAAAGCGCAAGTCTCTGTAAGCCTTCTTCTAATATCCCTATTCCCCACCACACATGAATCATTTCGATTTATAATGCTTCTTATTATTGCTTTCTTTTTCCATTCTCCACGACTAGTGCTAATGACATGCATGCTCACCCAATATGCTTTTCCAACACCATTTTCTTTCTTTCCTTTTTTTTCGGTTATCTGCTCCACTTAGACGGTTGAAGCATTACATCAAGTGATTTTCCTCACTCACAAAAAATGTCAATTGTCAATTTACATTAGTGAGATGTGAATCCTTATTTGGAATAATATTATACTCACGCGTATATACTGTTAAGTTTTTGTTATCCACCATTGCCATATCTTGTTCTTCTAGCAGTCTATTCCTTGTGAAGGCCCAATTTTTAAAATGTCTATGGCCCTTTGCCATATTCGCATGTGTTTGTGACAATTTTGTCCTCGTGGTCCACACACTATACTGAACTGGAAGCACAAAAAGAAAAAAATCTATACATGGGTATAGAGTATATATGCACGGTCTGGAGAAATAGAGAAACTTTTAGTACAAATGATAGATTTAAGTATGAAAATAAAGGGCCTGTGATAGCAATGTTTTTGTTTGTTTAAATTGAGAAAGATATATTGGATACATAATAACCAAAACGCCCTTTTCCCCTTAAGAACCACTTGAGTTAAAAAATTGTTATAACTTGCAAAATTGAATTGAATGTGGCTCAAGCAACGCAGATAAAAATGTCACGGAGCTCCTTAACCGGAGCATTAACACCCTCGTGATCCAATAATAAATATATCCCTCTTGTGGTCGTACCCTTTGTACGCTTTCAACTTGCAGCCTCCTTCTAGAGAGAGAAGAGCACACATATTTAAAGAAGTAATTAAGAGCAGAAAAAGCCTGATTCTGCAGTAACTATAACTAGCTAGAGTACATTGTCCCTTGGACTTTGTGGAAGGGAATTAAGAATAGTGTCAATAACGAAATGATGATAACTTGGTATCAGTAAGTAGGGTGATAGTATGTGTTAGATCTTCGTTAATATTATCTTTAAGAGAAATTTAAAGTCTTAATACTCGAATCTGTCCCGAATCTAACTCTCCAAAAAAAAAAAAAAGTGTCTATATATTCTTTTTCTTAGCTCACAATAAATAAACCCCAAACATGATTTTATGTTGTTTTCTAGTGTTAATATATGTATATGTATGTGCAGGTACGGGAATGTGTTTAAGACGAGCATTTTGGGAAGCAGTGTGATAGTGTCGACAGACCCGAATGTTAACAAGGTGGTTCTGCATAATCAGGGGAACATCTTCGTCCCTGCTTATCCAAAATCAATTAGAGAATTAATGGGAGAACACTCTATACTACAAATGAACGGCAACATGCATAAGAAAGTTCATGCACTCATCGGAGGGTTCTTGCGATCGCCACAACTCAAAGCTCGAATCACCAGAGACATTGAACACTCTGTCAAACAATGCTTCGCTTCTTGGACCCACCAACCAATCTACGTTCAAGATCAAGTCAAAAAGGTCACTCTCTTTTTCATTAATTTCTTTCCCAGTTTTTTTTTTTTTTTTCTTAATTGTTTCATTTTTCCTAATTAGCTTTTTTCTCTCTCCTCTCTATTTTTTTTATGTAACTTTTTCCACTGGGTTCATGTATCAGATTACATTTACTATTTTGGTTAAAGTTCTGATGAGCGTTGGCCCTGGTGAAGATTTGGACTTCCTGAAGAGAGAATTTGAAGAATTCGTCAAAGGGTTGATTTGCTTACCCTTCAAGTTTCCAGGAACAAGACTATATAAATCCTTAAAGGTCCACAAAATATCTCAGTATATTATTATTATTGAATTTAGGGTCTCTCAAAGTTATCTCCAATAATCCAATACGACTTTATTTTAGGATAAGACATTTTTGAAATATACTTGTTATAAGATAGAAATAAAATTTTGAAAACACTAGGTGTTTTTTTTTTCTCTCAAAACTCAAAATGATATCATTTTGTGTTAAAAATAGATAATTTTATCTCTCATAACAGCACCTAATAAACACTTTTCCTATTTTATTTTGTGGCTTTTAAATTATTTAATTAGTTAATAATTAATTAAAGATCGTAATTGTGTGTGAATTGTACGTGTAGGCTAAGGAAAGGATGGTGAAGATGGTGAGGAGGATAGTAGAAGAGAGGAAGAAATTACTTATAGATAATAATGCAGATGATGATGAAGTGAAAGATGTAGTGGACGTACTCTTACGGGACAAGGGTGACTCACACTATAGCTCAAGCCTTACATTGGAAATGATTAGCCAAAATATCATAGAGATGATGATTCCAGGGGAGGAGACCCTTCCTACGGCTATGACCGTGGCCATCAAGTTCCTCAGTGACAACCCTCTTGCTCTATCCAAGCTCTTGGTACGTTCAATTATGTTTTTATAATGATGGATATTATTGTAAATAAATAAATATAGACTATATATCATCTCGCAAACTTGATTATGATTATAATTTAAGGGATTAATGTTTCTCGTATTACAAGATAATTTTATTTCTACATACGTATAAAAGTGTATGATGTCCATGTGGAACTATGTGAAGAGAAAAGAAAAAATAAAAAGCATAGACCCCATATATTTTTATATGTATATAGAAAATAAAATTTATCTTCTACGATATGCAAAAAAATTATTCTCATAATCTAATGTGCGTTTTCACTTATTAGATTAAACTGTAGAAACTCCATTTTTAACACCAGACCAACCTTTGCACTTATTACCCTAGCTACATGATTGGAGTATTAAACAAAATGTTAAAAGATCTTACGCAATCCCTTGAGAAAATTTATTATTGTAATTTTTGTGTAAATAATTTGAGAAAAAGTACTCATTTTATAGAGTTCTTGAAATTTTTGGCTTCTGATAAATAATTTGTGGTGTTATTGATTTTAGTTATTCCATGATAGAATGAGAATGAATGAAACAGTTGCCGTTGTATTTTACTTACCGAACGGAACGGCAACGGTTGGTAGTTGCGATTGATGGATCATTGGGTTTGGGCCCCAAGGAGGCGTGGCCGTGTGTGGTATGGGCCCTCGATAGGCCGTAGAAGTGTTTGACTTATTCTGGGGAGTCGCTTTCGTTAGAAGCATATAAAGCGCACACGAGTGAGTGTAGGCCTCACATGGGGTGTGAGTGCTTCCTGGCCGTACGATTACTACACAGATGTGATTGAACTCAACGAACGGCTCTAAAGATATCTTCACCAATTATATTTCTGCCACTGAAGGAACCAACCATTGCCTGTCCCATTACCACAACAGCTGCTTCCTTCTTTTTTTCTTTTTTTCCCCTTGCTTGTGCCTGTTTCTTTGCAGTTCGTAATATCTTTATTATAACAACTAATTACAATTAAATATATTTTTAAAAATTCAAAGTGATTAATGTATTAAAACTTTGCTACTTAGATTTTAAAATAAAATAAAATTTTCACAATTTGGTATAATTACTATGTCGTGAAAATAACTTCTTGATCAAATGATAGTAGGTCAGTTGGCGCCATGGAATAGGGATGAGAGCAGAGGCGGATCTAGGCTTATTAGAAGGGAGGCAAGTGCCCACCCTTAAAATATGATGTAAAAATATAAAAATATTCTTCTCATAAAATTCAAATTTTCCCAATTTAATTTAGGGGTAAGATATTATAACAACCAATTAGAATTATTACCAATATTACTACCAATCAATTTCACCGTTACATCGATTATGTTGATTCAACGATTATATTTATTTTTATCTTTGTATGATTATGATTTCCCATATTTAATGCTTTTACATTAAATATGGAGATCATAACCATATAAAGATAGAAATAAATATAACCGTTATAATCGATCTAACGATGAAATTGATTGGTAGTAACATTGGTAGTAACTCTAGTTGGTTGTTACGATATCCTACCCCTTTAATTTTCCTCCTTCTATTTTATTTTTCTTTGAGTTTTTTTTTTCCCTCATCCACCTTCATTATCCAAACGTAACAGCAGAGAACTCTATCCCATACTCGTCGTTTGCATCTACATACTATTTATCTCCTCTCAAACCTCTTCAATTTCTGTTATTGGAAGTTGGAACATTTACTTCTTCCTCCATCGTCGGTCCAGTTGATTCGCAATCCGTCTAAATCTAGATCTAAACCAGACCCAATCAGCCGGCAGCTATTCGCAAGTCAAGTTCCAGACTAGACCCAGATCTATATGTACTTGAACTTATACATTAAGTGCCCACCCTTCATTAATTTCCTGGATCCGCTATTGGATGAGAGCATTTGTTCGATCCTCCTCAAATAGCATCTTTGGGAGGGGGTTTAAAATCATAATCCCGGACCCAGTTCGAATTGGATTAGTCACGAAGCGATAAATCGATTGGAATATCTCCAAAAATATATAACTTCTTTGAAAGATGAGACAACAAACTTAAATAAAATTATTGATATTTTAATATTAAAAAATAATTCTTTCATTTTCTTTCGTGCCGACGTATTATTTAGTGGCACCATCAAAGCATTGTAAGATAAAATCACTCACACACACACAACACTGACAAGTATATATGACACTTTAGCTAAGCAATGAAAATTTGAAGTTAGTAAATTGGCCCAAATATTTTGTCAATTAAATCCACGTTCAAGCAATAGTTTTATATTTTGTTTATCTGATTCATTTTATTTCTTATCAGGAGGAGAACATGGAATTGAAAAGGCAGAACATTAATTGCTCAGATGGTTATGCATGGACTGATTACATGTCATTGCCATTTACTCAAAGTGTGAGTATCTAACGTTAGCCATCGAATTTTAAATCAGCTGCCAATAATTATAATTTTCCTTTATAAAAAAAAATATGTCACTTTCGTTAATTACTTTGTTTTCATTTCCTTTCTACAAGGTCATCAATGAAACTCTTAGAATGGCCAATATTGTCAATGGCATTTGGAGGAAAGCTGTCAAAGACGTAGAAATTAAAGGTAATTATTTCTTCACAAGGAAGAGGAAGCGGTATTGGCCTTCAACAATGCATAAAAATAAAACACTAATGCACTTTTACTATTCTGCATATGCAGGGTACCTAATTCCGAAGGACTGGTGTGTTATGGCATCTCTTACCTCTGTTCACTTGGACAGCAAAAACTATGAAAACCCTTTTGATTTTGATCCATGGAGATGGGAGGTAAGCTTCTATAGCTGTATCTAATCATGTTTTATATAAGAAATTCATAATCACAGCAACCATTCTAATGTTCTATGCTTGTAGAAAATTGGAGCTGTGGCTAGTAACAACTGCTTTACCCCATTTGGTGGTGGACATAGACTATGCCCTGGGTTAGAACTATCCAGGCTAGAGCTCTCTATCTTCCTTCACCATCTTGTTACTACTCACAGGTAATATAAATAAATAAGGGTAAGGATCATTTTAATTTACATTCTCAATCTTGATCGTTGATCTTATTTATATCTAACGGTTCTGATTTATTAAATATTTAAGCAGTTAGATGCAAGTAAATCAATGATTAAAATTTGGTGTAAGAATATCCTGCCTTGACAAGAATTTTTGTTATAAGATGCTTTATGATTTTAGTATGTGATTGGTTTCTACCATGCAGATGGGTCGCTGAGAGGGATGAAATAATCTACTTTCCAACAGTAAAGATGAAGAGGAAGCTCCCAATTATTGTGCAACCCATTATCACTTGATTGGAATATTGGATTAGACCATCAAGAAATTCGACTCTAGTGCTGATGTATAATAGAGAGACATATATCTACATGTCAACCTAGAGGGTAAATTTTGAGTAGACAGGACAATAAGGTGGCCTTTTATTATTGTGTTAGCTCTATCTATCAGCTGTTAGTTATTGTGTCACATCGATTTTCAGAGGAGAAAGGTGCCTTTGGGCCCTCTTTCAATCTTTCAAAAACTGAATGCAAGTGGGGATGATTGAAGCTAGCTCTCACATCCAGTGTCTATCCATTAATTTATTTCTGTTTGATTCCAATGCTAAGTTTGTGGTGGGTTTGTTCTCCATGTGGGTTTTACGTTATTTTTGGTCCCATGCCATGACATGAGCTCGTGCTCCACTACCCTCTGTTATTATCTCAATTAATGGAGTCGTGGTACAACTCTTGTACCAGCAGCACTATCCCGCAATCAACATCCATCGGTTTCAAAATCATATATACAAGTAAAATTCGTAAAGGACTAAATTGCAAAGTGTAACCACAAGTGAAAAACTTTGTGGGGGTAACCGACAGTATTTTGTCATTAACCACGGGGAACTGTTATTGCCTATATTTTAGTAAATTATAGAGTAAATTTCCTTTGGCTCTCTAATAAAAAATACGATTTCTAATTTAATCTTTTAGAAGAAAAAAATTAGTCCTAATATTCTTAAGAAATTCAGGATGTGCATGACTAACGTTTTCGGAATTATTTTTTTTTTAATTTCTATTCCCGAGAACAAAAATGGATAAAAACTCGTTTGGTAAAATCGATTTATGAACCGGTTTAATTTTTGTGCTGGGGAATAGAAAAAAGAATCACAAAATTTCTGTTTTTTTTTTTTTCCGGGAACAAAATGAGAAACACTTATTTCTCTCAATTACTCTCCACCACTATCATCATCAACACCACCATCATCCCAACATGACCACTGCCACCATCGACGCCTCCGTTGTACCACCAATATCTTCGTCACCACCACCACCACCACAATGCCACCGCCACCATCACCACCACGACGACGACGATGTCATCGCCACCATCTCCACCACCATGCCACCGTCATCACCACCATTACCATCGCTGCTGCCACCACCACTACCATCACCGTCACCATCACCAACCACCACCACCATTGCAGCCACTGTTGTCACCGCCACCACTACCACCACCACGACGCCACCACTTCCACCACCGTCACCAACCACCACTATCATAGCTGCAGTCACTGTCATCATCACCATCACCACCACCACCACCATGACATCACCACATGCCACTGCCACCACGCCACCGTCACCAACCACCACCACCATCGTTGCAGCCACTATTGTCACCACCTCCACCACCATCACGCCATCACCAACACTACCATGCCACCACTACCTTTGTGGTCTATTATCTGCTACAGCCATTGCTTCCTGTGTCCTTGTAGTTACTGCATCATGCTGTCACCACCACCACCATGCCATCACCAACACCACCATGCCACCACTACCACGTCACCACCAACACCACCATTGTCACAGTTACTTCCATCACCACCACCACCACCGCCACTACCACCACCCTCATCATCACTGCAGTCATTGTCGTCACTACCACCACCACCACCACTGTCGCCGCCACCATCGCCACCATTATCACCATCACGCCCCACCATGCCATCACCACGTCATCGCCACCACGCCACCGTCACCAACCACCACCATCATCTCCGCAGCCACTGTCGTCACCACCACTACCACATCACCGCCACCACAACCACTACCACCGCCGCCGCCATTACCACCACTCAGTGGCGGACGTACGTTTCTGCATGTGTCTGCACTTGCAGACACAAAAATTTGAGATTTTTTTTTCAAAGGAGCAGGTAATTTAGGTCAAGTAAAAAAAAAATTATGAAGATTGAAAAGAAAAAAGTAAACATAGACCTAACCTTGGTAGTTAAAATTGGGATCTTACCTAAAATCGGAAGTAGGATAAAAAATCGTAAAACATAAAATCTTAACATAAAAAAATCGTAAAAAATCATAAAATCGTAAAAGTGTTTGGAATTTTGATGAAATCGTTTTGATTAAAAAAAGTCGTAAAATCACAAATTTAAATCGGGATTTTAACTAACATGGGCTCAACCCAACAACCCCCATAATTAAAAACTTAAAGCTTAAACTATACCCCATTGTTTTGTCTCTTATTCTTTTTTTGAAACGTAAACCTTCTTAGCTCCAAATCTTAATAGATATCAATGATTCCTGAAATTTAATCTTTATCAAGTGGAGAAGAATTGCACGAGATTTTTCACGTTTTTTTTGTAAAGCAAAAGTGACCGACTTTGGATCAAATAGACATCCACAGAGGTGGGTTTTTGATCAATTAACCCCTACAATTATACTATATTTTATAAATGTCTTTTTGTGGTGTTTATTTGTTTTTAATTATCATTATCGATTATTTCTACAAAGCTTTACTTTTCAAGGAACGAAGAATCGAAGAATGCTTTTGTGATCGTTCTATTGTAACAGCTTAGTTGACTCTTGATTATTTTTTTTATGTTAAGTTAAAGTTTTCTTTTCTTGTTTATATTTTTTTAATACATTTAAAATTTTCTTTAAAAAAAATCTTCGGGGGCAAACACCCGTCCTAAGTGTCTAGACATTAAACAAAATTTCTAGGTCCGCCACTGCCACCACCATTACCATCACCATCGTCGCAGCCAGTGTCGTCAGTACCACCACTGCGGCCACCACCATCACCACCGTCGTCGCCGCCACCACCGCTGCCATATGGAAAGGAAAGTGATGAGCAAAAAAAAAATTATGCTTAATAAGATTTTTTTATTATATTATTTGTTGTGTTATCAAACTCAATTCTCATTCTTAGAATAAAAATAAAATTTGTTATCAAACACATTTTTTTTCTCAGAAATTGTTTCAAGGCACAGAAATAGAAAAGAATTGTTTCTTTTCAGAAACAGTGTCAGGGAACAGAATGATTGTCATGCACATCCTCAGAGTGAACCCATTTAGTTGAAATCGTGATTCCTCATAAATTAAAAAAAGACTCACATTAGCCCCTCAAAAAGATTAAAATGAGTACACTTTGAATTTTATAGAGACCAGACAACTAATTTTTTTTCTTGAAGGACTAAATTACGGAGCTTGTTTTTTGTTAGGCACCCAAAATGGACTTTATTTATGAATTATACTATCGAAACATACACGTATACACTTGCTGTTTCCTCGACACACTCGACGTTAAAAATATAACAAGCCTGCAATGTTTTTCAACCCAAGATTTCACGTATCAATAGGGCACATTATTTATTTATTTTTCTTAAAGGATAAAATTTGTTTTAGCCTGGTTCTATTGTTTAGGACAAAATTTTGTAGCACTTCTCAGTGAAATTTTTATTTTTTATTTGTTTATCCATAAAACACTTTCATTTATTAGTAAGCTTTAGAACAAAAGTTTCAATACTTCTTGAATTTTTTTTGCCATTTTGGGAAAAGATAAAATCAATTGTAATATGTTTTAATATTCAAGTGGTTAAATAATTCTAAAATTTGATTAAAATGTAAATTTTAGTTTTTTTAAATTAATGCATTAAAATTAGTCTATATGAACCAAATGTAATTTAGCCACGAGAATAGTTGTGTTTGCTAATTGCCAGCGTTTCTTGTTTTTTTCTTTTTTTTTCCCGTGGAATTTCAACGTTCAAAATCCTATGTATTATGTAAACAAACTTAAGGCAGTGAAAGGGAAAACCGCACAATGTGTTATGACAAAATATTATACCGCTTATTTTGGTAAAAATCATCTTTTTATATTTTTTATGTCAACTAGAATGAACGTAACCAAACATTGGATCAAACCTTAGGTTTAGGTTCACAGTCGTGACAGTGAGGTTGGTGACCTTTTTAACAATTAACATTGCATGAAAAGACCACCACCATATTAGATTCCGGCCATTAGAACTACAACCGTCTCAGGTCAGTTCAATTGTTCAATCATCATCACTTTCAATTACTTTTTAAGATATACTTTTTCCATGCAACAAGGACTCTCTTTAGATTAAGAAAATAATTTTTTTTATTAATAATTAAAAAATTCTTCTTATTTTCATTTTATTTTATTTTTTCAAATAATTTTATAGGATTATCGAAAACAATATCCAAATATTTCAAAATAAAAAACAAAGTAAAAACAAGATGATATTGTTGTAATTATTATTAAAAATAGAAAATACAAAAAAAAAAATTTCTTTAAACTAAAGATGCCCCGAACCCTCTATTTTTTAATGGAGAAATTTGGGAAAAAGAAAAGAGAAGTTCAATCTTTATAAATTTTAATTTGATTTCTTTTTTTAAATATTATCATGTAAGCTTTCAGTAATTCTTTATTTATTTTTATAAATATTTCATAACTCTGTTAATTTAAACGAAAAAATAAATCTTAAATTCTTCCTCCTTTTAATCAGGCCCCTCTATCCAAACATACAAGTAAAGAACATGGAAAATTTCAAGCTTCATGTTTACAGGCAACAGGCTACGAATTCACTAAGAAAGGGAAGGTTTTGTATGGTCAGCAATACTTATCATAGAAATTATCAATACTTGCCCAATATAATCATTATAAATTTGTAATTTGTTCTTCTTTTTACACGTGTTATATAGCATTGTAATGTTGAGTATTCATCACATTTTTGTAGGGTCGTTGATGAGGGCGAAAACAGATTAAATTGGGTTATTTCAGTCACTGTCTTAAATAAATTTCACCTGTTTTATAAATATAAGACTTGAACTTAACATGTAAGCTAATATAAGGGTTTTTTAAGTTTGATCTGACGTTTTGAAAAAGCCAAATATGACCTGAACACTCATTTAAATGCCTATTTCAGGCAAAATAATGATAATAATGTATTATTATTTAAATAAAAAACTACAAGAACATAGTAGTTTCAAACCAATTTACGAATCTATAGCAATCGGTCGCGTCCCAGGTAGGCATGACTTATGTGCAAGGACGAGCCCCACACAAGTGCAATCTATGCAAAGTCGCGCCCCACGCAGGCGCGACCGGTCGCGCTCTATCCAGGCATGCCTTTGCACCATTCATACACTGACACGTGGCACAAAAGTTAATATTTTGACCATAAAACTTAGAAAAACTGTAACTTTTGACTCGGGTATCCGAATCACGTACTTTTTTTATTCCACATAATTTTTCGAGATCTACGCAATGACATCTTATTATAGGGGATTCGGACAAAAACTATTCCAATTTTTTTTTTGAATTTAAGATATTTTACTGTAAAACTTCGAAAAGCCATGACTTTTAACTCAAATGTCCGAATTAAGTTCTCTTTTTTTTATTTCATATAATCAAAAAAGTTATGTGGGAAGATTGAACTCATGTAATCTATTACGTGGACTATTACTCGGGTGTCCGCAATATGTAGTTTTTTAAAAAAGAATTTTGAAATAACGATAGTATAATATAATGTGGTCCTATTTTTTGGGAAATTTATTTGACCTAATCCCTTTTTCGAATTTGCCACGCGTAGCTCTCAAAAAGTTATGTGGAACAGAAAAAAATACCTGATTCGCACATCCGAGTCAACAGTTATGGCCTTCCGAAGTTTTACAGTAAAATATCTTAAATTCAAAAAAAAAAATTGGAAAATTTTTTGTTCGGATCCCCTACAATGAGATGTCATTGCGGAGATCTCAAAAAATTATGTGAAATAAAAAAAATCATCTGACTCGGACACCCGAGTCAAAAGTTACGATTCTGAAGTTTTACGGTCAAAATATTAACTTTTGTGCCAGTGGGTGAATGGTGCAAAGACGCACCTGGATGGGGAGCGACCGGTCGCGCCTGTGTGGGGAGCGACCGGTCGCGCCTGTGTGGGGAGCGACCGGTCGCGCCTGTGTGGGGCGCGACTTTGCACAGGTTGCGCCTATGTGGGGCGCGACTCAGTGCAATAAATTCATAAATTACAACCCTTCTTCTAAATAAGTAAACTAGCGGACTAATAGGTTAGACCTTTGTGTGTGTGTGTCTATATATATATATATATTTACATTTCTGCAGCTGCTGTACGTGCAGCAATCAAATACTTGTCATATATATACTTGAAAGCATTAAATGCGGGGAATCATAACCATACAAAGGATGAAAGCATTAAATGTGAAGAATCATAACCATATACCTGTCGTTATTGTACGTAAAACGGTTGCAGAAATAATTTTACCATATATATATTTATATATATATATATATATAACACTCATGTGACATAAAGTCATGTACAGGATTTTAACCTTTCAAACACAAATTAATGGTTTTTTTTTCCCTTAATTTTTATGCAATTTCTATTACTATTGATTTGCATATGAATGACAGAAATCCTAATCCATTCCCAATTAAACCATTAAGGTAGTGTTTGGTTTGGAGCTTTTCAAGAGATATCTATGTTTCTCAAATATGACTTTTAGAAACACCATGTTTGTTTCAACATATTTTCACCAAAAACTCATCTATCCAATTTATGAATTTATGATAAACTTAGATATCCGCACTGTTTAGAAACCCAGTTTGAAGGTGAAATTTTTTGGAAAACCGGTTATCTCACTTTTAATGCACTGTTGATTTCATAAAAGTTACCTAATTTTCTCAGTAAAGTTTTTCCCCACCAAACAACTTACATTTTTCTACGTATCTCACTTTCCAATCATTTCTCTATCTATTACATTTCCCTACTATTTCAAAAAAAAAAAATTCAACCAAACGCCCCCTAAAAGCTTTTTCAAAGATTTAAAGCCTCGACCTAGCCTATTTACTAAAAGAGTTAACCTATTCCTACTTCTAAGTCATCGAAGGGGAGACCAAAGTCAAATATGGTATTAGTATAGGTCCAACAGGCCACAGAGCCTAGAGCTTGGGAAAGATGATTAGAAACATGGAAAGAAAGACTATTTATTCACGTAGATAGTTTTATTTTTTATGAATAAAAGTGGTAGTAAGGGAGGTATCCCGTATCCCCAATATTATCGGGCATGGTGTCAGTGGCATGCTATGATCTCGAAGGATTGATAGAGGCCCAGGCCCACCCAAATGATGCTTGCAACTTTGTTTTCTCCAATGAGACTACTCAGCTAGACCTAAGGCCAAAATTTTGATTTATCATTACATTTTTATATTTTTACAATTTTTTTCCATCAAAACATTTTTACCAATATTTCTAGCACTTTTATATTTTTTTTTTATATTACGATTTTACATTTTACGATCTTTTATCCCATAAAATCTTACTTTTAAGAACCTTGCCTGAGAGGATCTCCCTAGGGAGAATTGTCCATCAACAAGGACTTCTAAGTTCTAACGGACTTCAAGGAGTTTTGAACCCAGGCTGATGGGGAGACAGTTAGGGGCTCGGTCCTTAACTACTTGTAACCTGCATTTGAATATATCTAAAGCCATAATTGGTGGTTTTCAAAAAAAAAAAAACCACAATTTGGTTTGACCAAGAAAAGTCACTCCCATGAAATGTTAGATTTGTTAGTATTATTACTAAGCAGAGCGATCTGCTGACACAGACAGATATTCTTAACTTTTTCTTTTTATAAGGGGGTATTGACAGAGAGCAAGGTGGAGTCTCATACTTACGTTTATTGGGGGAAAAATGGGCCACAAGGTCACCAGTAACCGATAGCATAGAACATACGGTATAGAAGTTGAGTTAAAATAACAGGAATTGAAAAAATAAAAAAATAAACTATTGTTACCAATTGTAGATGAGTCCCCAAAACCAAATTCAAGACATTTTCTTCTATTTCTCCAGTTGCTGCAACTCTGCCAGTCTTTCTGCCCATGCTAGTTCCCTCAATATTTCTCTTCTGTTTAGCCTCTAGCAGCTGAGCTCTCCCTTTTTTTCTGACTGTAAGTGCAGAAACCGGGGCACATTGGGGCATGAGTTTGATACGGGATTAAAAGAGAAGGTGAAAAATTCATGGATACCCGATACCAAACATACGCTGAACATGAATTTATCTCAGGTGGAAAACTATTCTCAAAGTAATATCAGACATAACCCGGTTTGCTTGATCTAAAACCGATTGCCAGAAGGTTTACTAGTACTATTTGGACTAATGCTACAGAAAAGTTTCTAATTTAAAGAACAAAAAATCAATTTGAATACATAGCACTAAACTTTTTTTGAATATATAAGCTATACTAACGCATAATCCCTGACATAAAAATGGCCACAATTAACCCCATAGAGCCACAGTAAATCGTGTAGTTGTAAACAAAAAATATCCCAAGGAGATTGACAGGGCTGTGTAATACCGTAATCCATAATTATGTTGAAAGCAATTCCTAAATATTGAAATAAACACCTTTAAACGTGTACATAGGTGCGATCCCTCTGTAATCAAGTTTGAATTTATATGCTGTGGTTATGGCTTCAAACTTGAATAAAATGGAGTACTTTTGAAATTCAATAGCAAATAACTGACTCTTCACCAATAGAAACATCAGCTTCCACTAGCACAGCATTTCATGTTCAACCCAACATAACATTATCACAAGTTACAAATGTACATGAATAGTATGTGTAACTTCAGCAACAGAGGATGACGAAGTAATGTGTGTAACTTCAAACCTCTGGGATGGAGCAGGTGACCGGGTACAGGGAACTGAGAAATGCTGAGATTTGTGGGCCTCAACCTTAGCCCGATGGGTTCAGCCCAAAATATATAAATGCTACTTAATTTATGAATCTAGTAAAGTTTAAAATCAGAACAACTAATTTGAAAATTGAGTAGAATTCTAGGTACACACAAAGGGAATAGGAGTTAGTAGTTTATCTTTCTTTACAATTTTCAAATTGTGTTGAACGTTTTAAAAAAGAAAGCTCTCAAACTGTGAAATATCTCATGATGTTATTTTCGTGAATAGTTTTTATTCTACTACTCTTCAATTTAAGTCAATTTAGGTATTGAAAACATATGCTAGAGCAAATTCATTGGTAACAACTACTAGAAAGTTGATTTTTTTAACATTTGCTTTCTTTCTAATACAATAATGTATATATGCTTGTTAACTCAGAAAAAAACTAAGTTGGCCAATCCATACCAATGTATTGTAATTACTGGATCAAATAAAAAAAGCATAATGGATTGACAATAGCTTTTTCAACCATCAATAATACAAACTAGGATTTCGAGTGGTGGAACCTCAACATTGCATGCTAATCCTAACATTTTCTTCAGTAGCAATAGATTAATAAAGAAGAGTGATCTTAACCATCTTACATACAAGTCTATTTATTAACTAAATATGCAAAATATGCTGTGATAATAAAACAAAGAGGGCATAACAATAGTTGGTATGAAAGGTAAACTCAGCCATGCATGCATATAGGGTAATCAAGTTCGAGAATAGGAATCATTTAAATTATCAACAGTATGCAACATACAAATAACTATAAAAATATTTAAACTAGAAAAGTATCATGCATATTTTGATCTTCTATCACTATAAATTGTATAGGTACAACCGTACTTTTTAGTAATAGGAAGCCATAAGTTAATAACATCTGGTGCTATAAAAACTTCAATTGTATCCGATGCAAAACCTAATGAGTCTTTTATTTGCTTCTAGCATATTGCAATTTGGAAACAACCACTGCCATTTTAACTATCAACTTAGTACCATGAGTTTGATGTGCAGTTTCCGGCTTTAGTCAATGCAAGCAACAGGGTGGATCTTTTCTATATATTATCAAATTAAATTTGCTTTCATTCAATATTACACGAAACTTTTTATGAAAGGATTTCATTCTTGATATTGCGTCAGCTGCAAAAGCAAGGAAGTGAAAAAACATACCAATGATGACGATGTACACAAAGTGGTTGATAGTATCTTGAGTTTGGTAGGCAAATGGGTGCACTAGTCATCATCAACCTCAAAATTATCTTCATTCCTGAGCTTTCCACGGTGACCGAAATATATGCCAGCTTGATTGAACAAAGAGAGCAAATGCAGTAATTCCTCGAGAGAAAGTTTTGAAGGCCTTTTGTCTTCAAACCCTCCAGTTCTAAGTACTCCAATTATCTTCTCCTTGAACGAGGTCATCCCTGCTTCAAAAGAAGCAGAAAACTGATACTCTCCTTCTTTATCTTGAGCATCGGTGCTGCCATCATCTTCTTGGACGGAACCAGAGAAATTGGAGATTTTGAATAACTCGAAAACTCTCCTCTTTTGCTTAAACGAGGCCCCAAGTGTCTTGTTCTTGTTACTAAAACAAGTTCTTGTGAAAGCCCTCCACTGATGGAGATCCACATTGGGAACCTGAAACTTGGGGCGGATTATGACGACAGAAGAGTCAACTTTTGGGCTCGGGAGAAAGTCCCTCTTGCTGACATCCATGACTAACTCCACGTTAGCCAAAAGCTTAACATTCACGGCCAAGCGGTTAAACTCTGAATCACCGGGTTTAGCCAATAACCTTCGAGCGAACTCTTTCTGCAGCAGAAGAGTGGCACTCCGAAATGGGGTTGACCCATACAACAATTTAATCACCAGAGGGGAAGATATCCCATAAGGAATGTTGGCAACCACCAGATCAAACTGCGGGAACTTCGTTCTCAATGCATCTTTTTTTATGACCTGCAAAGCCAAAATAAAAAGCATATATAATGTAATGTAATGTAATGCGTCTTTCGGCTTTGGCTTTGGTAGGCATTTCATCAAACACGTAATAGTCACGTAACACTTACACTGAGCTTACCACGTAGGCCACTCCGTAGGGCGCGCATCTCGAGAACATTAACCATGCGGTCGTCGATCTCGATGGCTACAACCTTGTTGGCTGTCTCTAGAAGCTTGAGGGTGAGGTTGCCAGTGCCGGGTCCAATCTCGAGGACAGTGTCGGTGGGGTTTATTGCGGATTCCCGAACAATGGTGTCGAGAATTCGAGGGTTGATGAGAATGTGTTGGCCTCTGCTCTTGTAAAAATGTAAACGCTCTTCGTCGTCCCCATTCCCATGAAGTTGCCGCAGTGATCGTAGCCTCCGAGGAATGAATCCAACAACACGTCTTGGAGCGCCAAGCATGGTTCTAAGTTATGCTTGCGAGACACGACATGGAGAATGATGATCAATCCTCTCTCACATGGGCCTTGTAAAGCCCAAATAACCTGATCTCAAGCCCAACTGGTTTTTCTTTTGTCTAAAGTCTAAACTGTATATCACTTCTTCTAGTTCAATCTATGGTCAAAGCAAATTGCATAAAAGGCTTCCAAATATGATTTGTTAGTTAAAGAAACGTGTCTAAACACATCATTATATATGCATATTGTGGGACACAAACAACCTTGAGTTTGAGCTGATTATGCAAATAGATTGGAATCATCCTGTCGTCTTTGTATCATTGCAAGCTTTATACTTTGTCTTTTTATACGAATAATTGGAGCAGTGCTGCTATGCTACCAAAACGAAGAAATTTAAGCAAAGCATGAAGTGAAACAATGACAGTCTCAAGCTTACGGGAAATTTATAATTTATTACAATTATGCCCTGCATTTGGAATAGAAAATGATTGCTCCTTGCTTTGGTTCGGAGTGGACTACAATTACACTATAGGGGAGAAAAACAATTAATTGTCTCACTTTTGTTCTCAGTTAGTGTTATCCTTTTCCATGACAGGGTGTGACAAGATGATTTTGGTTGTAGCTATTTTTTTATTTATTTTCTTTGGTACATAAGGTGGTCGCTATTGTAGTGCGAAAATAATTAAATTTAAATTTTCTGTATTTCTTTTTTAATCAAGAATTTTTTGATTACAACACATAATTTTTTTTAGTTAATTCAACTCTAATTAATTTTTTGAGGCGAGTTGACTCTCCCGGTATTCGTGTAAGTTTTAATTCTTTAAGCCGGTTATGAGACTAATCAAGAGTGCGTCAGATAACATATGAAAATTGAACCGAGTCTTTTCCATTTTCACTTACTAAACTCTTTTGCTATGACTGAGCTACCACGGTCTGATACAGCACGTAATTAATAGATACAACTTTTTTTTATCGGAATTACATACACATAAAATTGGAGACAAATGTCAACTGAATGTTGATTCAAAAGGTTGTTGCCTACTTGCCACCTATGGGAAAAAGATTCCATTTGAATATTGTAATCCTCCATTAACGGTATGATAAGGTGAGCTAATTAAAAATAACTGAGAGAGAGAGATAACTATGGCAAAAAGAAAAGGCCAGTTATGACAACAGCATAATGGTCACATTCAACCCTAAACCAAAAGGTCCAAAACATTGCTTCCACTGTGCACTTTACCTAACACTCCCAGGTCACAGCCACTTATGGGGAACAGGGAAAAGCGTCGTTGTTATGGCGCCATGTATAAATTCATAACGGTCCCGCCAAAACGGATGAAAGTGAATAAAGTGCGAGAAATCAATCCACTTGTAGAAGATCGGTCTAATGACTCTAATTAATGAAAGCGAAGGCATATCAATATAATGGACCAAAAGGCATTATTAGTTAATTTCAATCTGAGCAACTTTACGCCATTGAAAAATTAACCACTGCTCCCTTAGCATCGTCAAAGAGAGGTTGGCCAACATCAATATATTCTATAGGTTCCGAACTGTGCTGCGACTTTCGCTTGGATAGTGACTGGCTGACTTTTAAAAAAAAAAAGTGCATTATTTTGACTAAATCTTACAGCCGAAGGAATCTTCATAGAAGCGCGTGCAAAATGCTTATGAATCCAATTCTTTCTTTTTCTCAAAGCATGTTCATGGGGTTTTACACCACGCTTTTATCTAGCAACTAGCAAGTAGCGGTTGTTATCTCTTTTTTAACGGTCATGCAAGCCATGTGCTAACGAATCATTGTATTGAGAATAAGAAGTGTTACCTATCGTTAAACCTTTTTGGTTCCTTTGTTTTTTTTCCACCCTCCAAGGTGGCAAATCAAAATTTGCTAATGAATGTCTTAGTTACTTTGCAGTTGCATCCCCATGATTTCAGGTGGGTGGTAACAAGTAACATTAACTGTAACTACATACAAAATTATGATTATTTAATAAAAAATTAAAATGATGCGAATCAGTTTTCATGAAACGACTTATGAACAGGGGGGGAAAAATTGTTACATCTTTATCAGTTATTTATTTACTTTCCAAGTTTTTCTCTCTCTATTAACGATGATTATATACTCGTAATAACTTTGTACGAAAACCTTCATACCAAATAGCATTAGAATTATTTAATCAATTAAGTGTAACAACGAGTTTTGATTATAAAAATTATTATTTCAAAAATCAATTTTTAATATGTCTATTGGGTTGAGTTAACACAAATAATCTTTTATTTTATATTTTTAGAATCATGCTTTCCAAATCATTTTTTGTATGTAACTAATTAAGTTTAAACATCATTACAAAAAAAATTAAGTTTAAACATTGTGATCATGTTAAGAATGTGACTTAAGAAAACAAATATGAGAAATTAATAAAGCATTTTGTAGACTATTCTTACGAACAAAATTGAGAGATCACTTAAATAATTATTTTTTTGAAAAATAATAATAATAGAGTTAATATTACATTAGTCTATATGCTATTTGTGATGACATGTTTTCAAATTGTTTGTGAATTAGTGTTTATAATTGTTGGAACTTGTTTTGCTATCTTGATCCATTTAAGATTTATGCTTATTTAAAAATTGTTATATTATTTTAGTTATTGATTTTTTAGACTTATGTTTTTTTTTTATAGACAGACTTATGTTTTTTAAAGATTCATTATGTTATTTTAAGGAAAATATATTTATCATATTACATGAAATAATTATCTCATATATACACATAAGTGGGTGAGACTCATTTTTTTCTTTTTCTTCTACTTAGGGTGCGCATGACAACCTTCCCGGAATCATTTTTTTTTAATTTCTGTTCCCAGGAACAGAAATGGATAGAAAACTCGTTTGGTAAAACCGGTTTATTTTTTTGTTCCCGGGATGAACCGGATTAATTTTTATGCTGGGGAACAGAAAAAAGAATCAAAAAATTTCTGTTTTTTTGTTCTCGGGCACAAAATGAGAAACACTTATCTCTCTTAATTACTCTCCATCTATTCCATCACCACCACCACCACCATCTTCCCAACACGACCACTGCCATCATCGTCGTTGCCGCCGTCGTACCATTAGTGCTGTCATGACCACCCCCCACCACTACGATGCCACCGCCACCATCACCACCACCTTCACCCATCACTACCACCATGCCACCATCACCACCACCACAACTACCACCACCACTATCATCATCATCGTCACCACCACCACCACCTCTACCGCCATCAACCACCACCACCACCATCGCAATCATTGCCGCCACCGCCATCATCGTCATCACCACACGACTACCACCACCACCATCGCCACGCCACCACTACCACCACCACAACGCCACCGCTACCATCACCACCACTATCATTGTTGCAGCCACCACCGACACCGCCACCGCCACCAACCACCACCACCATCGTCACAGCCACTACCGTCACCACCACCACCATCGTCACAGTCACTACCGTCACCACCACCACCACCATTATAACTTACCACCACCGCCACCGCCGCAGCCACTGCCACCACCACCACTATCATCACCATGCCACCACCGCCGTACCGCCGCCGCCACCACCACCACCACCATGCCACCCCTCGCCGTCGCCACCACCACAACCACATCATATGGAAAGGAAAGGGATGATCCAAATTTTTTTTACATTTAATAGGAATTATTTTTTATTATATTATTTGTTATGTTATCAAACGTAATTCTCATTCTCGGAATAAAAATAGAACATCTTATCAAACACATTTTTTTTCTCAGAAATTGTTCCAAGGAACAGAAATAGAAAAAAATTGTTTCTTTTCAGAAACAGTACTAGGGAACGGAATGGTTGTCATGCACACCCTTAACGGGTCTCATCCACTTTTTTAAGTCTTATGCAACATAAGAAATGTATTTTCCTTATTTTAATTATTAGTTTGTTTGAAACTTATATTGATTTCAATTAGAGTTATTGTGAAATGAATTTTTAAATTTATATTTTAGTATTTTATTTTAACAAGTGACTTTTTTCTTAAGTATAGATAAAAATTTATGAGTTTAACATAATCCAATCCCTTCATAAGCGGATTGAGTCCAGCTGGAGAGATACTTCTATCAAAAGCTATTAATAATGTGGCAACAAAATATAAGTAAATAATAGTGAGAGAAAAAAAAAAACTCCTACACGATCAATCAAAAATTGAATTTACTAAAGAAAAAAAAAAACACAGATCTTGGTGAGTCATGACCAACCCATTTTTGTTCATCGTTATCTGATTTTATGATAGTAGGAGAGGCATTCATTTTGTGCTACTTAAGGCCAAAAATGTTATTAAGAATATTACATCATTCAGAACGTACTTTTATTTTTTTTCTTTCTTTTGAATACTAGAACGTACTTTTTCAGTACTTGGTTGTTGCCGGTCAAATAATTGTTTCATGACATTTTGCTACGTTCGGCTATTGTAGGCGCCGCTTGTTGCTGTATAAAATAAGGTATTGTATGTGATCATATTATATGATAAAAATTACATCATCTTATAGAGATAAAGTTGGTGAAGTCTACTGTTTAAATAAAAAATAAATTAAATAGTGGATCTCAGCAACTTTGTTCCTACAACAATATATAACTTGTGTAATGTAACATGATAATTATATTTTTCTTTTTTTTTATTTTAAAATAAAGTAATAGGTAGCCAGCATAAGAAAAACAAATTAATTATTAAAGTTAGTCAAACTAGTACCGGCTCACTGGTAAAGCTAATAAATCCTTTGCTTTGGGCCATATTTTTTAAATATTATACTAATAAATTTATGTGAACAAAAATATAATGAAAAAAGTACAATTAAAGAAATAGGTTTAAAATATGGAAAAAACATTTGTCAAAATGTTACAAAATTATATCCTTTAAAAGTTTCTCCCTTAAATATTCACACGGTTATATTTTCAAAAATAATAATTAGGTTTTTTTTTTTTTGAAGTTAACTCAACCCTAATTATTTCTTTGAAGCGAGTTGGCTCTCCCGGTATCTCCACAAATTTTGACTCTTGAGCCGGCTATGAGACCAATTTGGAGCGTGGAGCGAGCCAGAGATGAAGGTATTTAAACCCCCCAAAGATGACATGTGAGGATCGAACCGAGGCCCTTTCATTTTCGCTTACTCAGCTCTCTTGCTACGAAATGAGTTACTACAAGTCCACCGTTAGGTTTTATTGAATATAAAAGTTTGATTTATATTTTTACATCTAAAAAAAGAAAAATTAATGTATTCTAATTTAAAAATTACATAGTTTTTAATAAGTAAAAAAGTAGTATTGAACAATTTAGCCTTAGGTTACCAAAAATATTGAGCCGTTTAGCCAAACTAAAAGATAAAAGTAAATTATATGTTCAACGTGAATTAACTTTATACAAATTACGATTTCATACAATTGGCAATTTAAAATGTCTTCTTTAATTTGAACATTCACTCCAATAGGACCTTAAACTAAAGGTATACGTCATAGCTTGACTTATTGCATTTACAAAAATTAATTTTCTTATGTGTTAACCTTAAATTTTAAGTTGAGTAGTTGAAATGGAGAATATATGTTTTGAATTACTAAGCGAACCCAATCTTTGTTGTTAAGCTTTTAACCTATTAATCACTCACTCAATAATAAATGAACGCTTTTCATAGGGTTTATTCGAAGTCAGACTTCAAGCACATAAGGAATATAATTTTGTTTCTCAAAATAGCGATATAAACTTTTAAAGCTTTTGTTTAAAAAACTTTTAATTACTATCATGTGTTAAAATTTAAGAAAATAGAATTTTAAATACATTATGCATGTAAAACGTGTGTACGAGTTAAATAATTAAAATTTTACAAAAAAATGTATTATCTAATAATTTATATAAAAATACACAAGAAGTAAACCCGTAATTTGTTCAAGTATAATTCTAAAGTGTAACACATTGATAAATAAGAAAATCGGTTTACAAATTAAGCTCATCATTCTTTCACTTTTTTTAATTTTTTTTACCGTACGTACGATGAGTACGTTAATTGGGGATTATTTAGAGGAAAAATTATGCAGTAGAAGACAGTGACACGTGGCCTTCAATGAAATCATACGAGTCAGTCTTTAACAAATCCCACAATAATCCCGTTAATTCAGACGCCGGTGACACCCAAAACAAAGCTCAACGGGTTGCGGAGGATTGCACCGACGTTAACGGCGAGAGCATCCGAGAGCATACCGTTAAAACAGGTTGGCACAACCGCAGGAATCATGCGTGGCACGTGAACCCACTCTATTTTTATGGTGGACCCCACAGAAATGCAACCGCAGTCCGTTTTTAGATTTCCCCTTCCCTCTAGCGAATCAGGCCTACTTGGAAGTTGGAACTTAAATTGAACAGTGGAAAAAAAATGTGTATTTTTTAAAAAAAATATAAAAGGTTATACTTATTATTTTTTCTTAGCATTTTTTATTATTAAATTTTAACCGTTGATTTCTGAGAATCTAACGGTTATAATTTATTGGATCATACTTATTAATTAATCATTAATTTTCAATAAATTATAACAGTTGAATTGATGGAAATCAACGATTAAGATTTGATAATAAGAAATAGTAAAAAAAAAAAGTAATAAGTATAACCTCCCCTTTTTTTCAATAATTTATCTCTTACTCTCTCTTAAAAAATAATTATTTAAAATAATACACATTTTTTTTCCTTAGAAGTGATGGTATAATATACTACTCTAATTTTATTTTCATAAGCTTATGTTTTCGTCACTCAGATGATTAAATTAGTAAAATAATTTGATAAAATATAATTGTTATTGAAACCACTTAAAAATATCCCAACAAATAAAATCCTCAAATCACAAACTAACGGTCGTAATTGATGATAAGAGATACGGAAATAGATCCTCTCATGTGTAATTTAACATGATCATATTATGTGGGAGGATCTTAACCATTAATAATTAAAACAACAGTGATGATTGTGTAATTTTCTATCCTTATATTTTTTTCTCTCTTCCCCCTTATCACCATTAACTCACTCATGTATAGTTATGATTGTCCCCCATGACATTATCATGTTAATTAACACACGAGAGAACCCACTCTGAATAGATGCACCATATGTATACAATATAATTGAATGGGGAACGTTAAAACTTAAAATTATAAACTAGTGAGAATTTTATGTCACGTATTATAGTAGCATTAGTGAGGCACAAATTTCTTAACTCGTGAACAGAAAAATCTTTTCACATTTTTATTCAATTGGCAAGCATAAAAAACACAAGAAGGGATATGAGCCAGTCAGGTGAGAATGTTTGTATAGTGTACCCTAATTTGGGATCCAATTGGCTTAATTAGTGGCCACTCCAAATGGCTTTTTGACCCTTTTACCATTCATTAATTAATTAATAACCATTTTGCCCCTCATTCAAAACTATCTACAAATCTGCCGCTCTTTAATCGATTAATTTGAAGATTTAATCGATTAAATGGTCAAAACTGACAACAATGGTTGACTCGAAGATTTAATCGATTAAATCTTCAACTTAATCGATTAAATCTCCAACAAACAACAAAGAAAAGCATATTGTACCAGAATCTCAGCCATTATTAGAACTAGAAGGAAGACATCTATCAATCATATCTAGTGGTTCTGTTGGAATAACATGAGCAAATGTTATATTATACCTAATAACCAAACCCATCGAAGATTTTAATGTTGCAGAGGCAGAGATTGATCGCTTGCCCATTGACTTGTTGGCTCATATTTTTGTTCTCTTCGATTCCTTTACTGATTTGGCACAATAAGTTTCACTGCAATTGCATGAATGTTTTCATTCACCATGAGACTTGCCTGTGTTTTAATCTTACTCATATTGTTTTACAAAGGCGAGCAGGGTTTGCAAGAAATGAAAACAAGGGATGATGGAATCAAGTAAATGGTATCAATTGATACTGTTTTCATTGCTTTGTAAACGTACAAACATGAGTCTTAAATAGACTTTACTGTATTTAACGTATTCCTAAAGTTCAGCAACAGCAATCGAAAAATATAAACGGTAGAAACCATCTATCCTAAATATAAGGGACAAACTACAAAACAAACTAACAACCTACAACTACAGAATCGTAACAACATGCACAAACATATCGTAACAACATGCAGAAGCAGAAGCTTCTATTCCAATACTCCCCCTCAAGTTGGAGCATGAAGACATGAGATGCCCAACTTGGGAAGGAACGAAAGGAAGGAAGCACGACCAAGAGCTTTAGTGAAGATGTTTGCAAGTTGGAATTGAGAACGAACAAATGTAGTCCGAATAGTCTTGGCTAACAGCTATTCTCGTACGAAGTGACAATCAATTTCAATGTGTTTGGTCCGTTCATGGAAAACAGGATTGGCGGCAATATGCATGGCAGCTTGATTATCACAGCATAATTCCATCGGATCATCATGAGAAACATTAAGAGAACCAAGAAACAATTTTAACCAGATTAACTCAGCTGTTGCTCCAGCCATGGAACGATACTCAGCTTCGGCGGAGGAGCGTGACACTGTAATTTGTTTCTTGGTCTTCCAAGATATGGGTGAAGTACCGAGCATAATAAAGAACCCGGACACGGAACGTCGAGTCAAGAGGCAGCTTGCCCAATCGGAATCACATAAAGCATGAATTTTAAGATCACTTGTGGAAGAGAAAAGAACACCTTGGCCAGGATTCATCTTGATGTATCTTAGTACCCGAAGGGCAGCCTCATAATGTGCTTCCTTTGGAGCCTGCATGAACTGAGAAATGATGTGCACCGCATAACTCAAGTCTGGACGTGTGATCGTGAGATAAACCAGTTTGCCAACAATTCTTCTATACCGACCAGGATCACCATATTCAGGTCCATCATCTAAGGCCAATCGATGGTTTTGTTCGATTGGGAAGGAAGCGGGCTTACAGTCTATCAAACCAGTTTCTTTGAGAATATCTAATGCATACTTGCGTTGACACAAGAAGATCCCTTCTCTGCTACGTGCACTTTTGATTCCCAAAAAATACTTCAACCAACCTAAATCTTTAATTTTAAAACACTTGTTTAGGTAAGTTTTCACCTCTTGGCATGCCTGGGAATCGTTTCCTGCTAACACTAGATCATCCACATAGATTAATAATGCCAAGAAACTAGAGCCACGCTGTAGAGTGAATAAGTTGTGATCAGCTTGAGATTGAACAAACCCATAATCAAGAAGTGCAGTACTCAACTTTGCAAACCAATTCCTAAGAGATTGACGCAAGCCATATAAAGAACGTTGTAAGCGACACACTTTCCTTCCTTGTGCCTGATCGAACCCGGGCGGAATACGCATGTAAACTTCCTCATCAAGTTCCCCGTTAAGAAATGCATTATGGACGTCCATCTGGTGTAAGTACCATCCTTTGGCAGCTGCAACTGACAGCAACGTTCGTACGCTAACCATTTTTGCCACAGGGGCATAGGTTTCATGATAATCTTCTCCTGGGACTTGGCGATTTCCTGCAATTACCAGCCTAGCTTTGTAGCGTTTGATGCTACCATTGGAGTGATATTTAATTTTGTACACCCATTTACATGGAAGGGCATGCTTTCCCACAGGCAGATCAATTATATACCACGTTTTATTGTCCTCTAGTGCATGGATCTCTGTTGCCATTGCTTCACGTCATTCGTGTTTAGTAATGGCTTCTTTAAATGAGCTGGGTTCGCTACCTGCATCAATTGCAGCAACGAAGTCTCTATGTTGTTGACAGAAATTGTTAGTGGACACATAATTAACAATCGGATACCGCGTACCTGAGGAAGAGTTGGGCAAGGTGACAACCGGAGTTGGTGTATATGTCTCGACCAGGTTGCATGTATAGTCGTTCAGATAAGATGGCGGACTTCGTGCACGTGACGATCGCTGTGTTCCATGATGAGCTGGATCAGTCCTCCCTTGTATAGAATCATCACGTGGAGAAGAATGTACGATTAACTCCCTCTCAGTAGGAGTATGAATACTCCCCCTGTCATCTAACTGCACCTCATGTTCGTCAACAATTGACCTTTCAACATTACTATTGACCGGTGGCATTACTGTTTCTGTTGGGAGGAATGGAGGTAATACTGGCCGAACAGGAGACTCATCCAAAACAGCCAAAGGAAATTCGGTTTCATGAAAACTGACATCTCGTGACACAAAGAATTCCTTTGTTTCCAGATCATAAACTTTCCAACCTTCCTGATTAAATGGATAACCCACAAATATACATCTCCTAGAACGTGCACTGAATTTGTTGGTTGGTTTAGGTTGTGTTGTTGTATAGCACAAACAGCCAAACACCCGTAAGTGACTATAATCTGCAACCTTTCCATGCAGAAGCTCATGAGAATTTTTTCCATTCAGAATCTTCGTTGGGGTGCGGTTAATAATGTGAGTTGCTGCCATTACACTATCTCCCCAAAATTTAACTGGTAAGTTTGCTTTAAACAAAAGAGCACGTGAGACATTTAAGATATGCCTATGCTTTCTTTCCACGTGACCGTTTTGCTGCGGTGTATGCACACATGACGTCTAGTGAATTATTCCATGCTCGATAAATAAATCACTCTTCTTATTGGATTTAAATTCAGTTCCGTTATCTGATCGAACATATTTTACTGTTTTATCAAATTAGTTGCGAACCGTGAGAAGAAATTTTCGCAGAAATACAAATGTTTCGCTTTTATCCCTCATTAAGCAGACCCATATTGCGCGGCTGTAATCATCCACTATTGTTAAAAAAATAATATGCACACGAAGAAGAACAAGTTCGATAAGGGCCCCAGGTATCACAATGAAGAAGTTCAAAAATATTATTGCTCTTGCGATCACTAACAGGAAATGAACGACGAGTTTGTTTGACACGATAGCATACATCGCAAGCCTTATTTACATGACCAAAACGAAATCTACCAGAAATAGGAATCATAGAAATTGCTTCGGATGATGCATGACCCAACCGTTGGTGCCACAGCTCCACTGTATCACAAGACCGAACTGTCAATGTTGTAGCGTGATTTGGTCGAAACACATATCTACCATCCTTGTGATCACCCAATCCAATCTCCGCCCTCAGCTTGCGGTCCTGCAAAATACATGAGTTATTAGTGAAAACCACATTTACATCACGTTGTCGTACTAAATGTGATACAGAAATCAAGTTGCACTTTAGATTTGGTACAAACAAAACATTAGATAATGAGAAAGAATGACTAAGCCGGATGGATCCTTGTTTCACAGCATGCGTCACAACCCCGTTGGGTAGTCCAACTGCTAAGGGCTTAATACTGACTACATTATGAAGCAATTCTAGTGCTCCAGTCATGTGTCTCGACGCCCAACTATCTATAAGCCAATTATACTGAGCATTTTTACCATGCAGTTTATTTTTCATTGGTTGAGAATTGTCGACCAATGATAGCAATTGGTTCACCACATCAGGGGTTAGGACTGAGAACGCGTTGGCTTGCTCCAGTGGCTCCTCAGCTTGAGCTGCGTTTGCAGCATACTGTTTTGTATGAACAACTCCTCGTGGACTGCTCCTGTCTCCCACGAATCTATCTCCACTGAATCTTCCACGTCCGTGTCCTCTGGTGCCACCGCGACCAGGATAGCCAAATATCTGCCAGCACCGAGAAGATTCATGATTACTCTTCCCGCAATGTATGCATGGAGTACGTTCACCATATCTTTCAACTGGTTTCTCCTTCACTGATGGGGCTGTTGTCTGCGTCGTATAACCAATTGCATCTGTCCGAGCACTTTGATTACGTGCAATAGAGCGATGGCTCTCTTCCTGGGTCACAATAGCATATACTTTGGTCATTGTTGGCAATGGTGAGTAATTTAAAATTTGTGAACGCAAGTTCCCGTAGGCTGATTCATCTAGTCCCATCAGAAAATTATACACACGATCATGTTCCCTCTCTGCTGCTATCTCCTTAGCATATATGCAATCTTCTCCACACACACATGTCTTGTATGAATTGCTATTTTCCACTTCGTCCCAAATTGCTCTCAACTGCATGTAATAATCTCCAACACTGCTGCCTTATGCTAGCCAAATTTGCCTTCAACTGGTACTGCCGTGAAAAATTCTCCACAGCGTATCTCTCCTTCAAGTCATCCCAACGATCTTTTACTTCATCAAAACATTTGATAAACGGTTGTAGCTTTGGATCGATAGTATTGTGTATCCATCCATTCATCATCGAATTACACATCTCCCAGGCGCGCCATTCTTCTGCATTTGCCTTTTCTGGTTTCTTCACCGAACCATCTACAAACCCCAGTTTATTTTTCGCTTTGAGTGCGTTTTTCATGAGCTTTGCCCAAATCTCATAGTTGGCTTCACCTCGCAGCATTACTGTTGTTAGAAGGATTCCTGGACTATCTGATCCTCCTAGATAAAATGGAGAACCAGGGTCTGACGACTTCATTCCGCTGTTACCTCCATTAGCCATGTTTGTTGTCTGGGCTAGCTTTCGCACACTGTTTTCAAAGTCTACACGTTGCGGAAGTGTTTATAGGATCGCTCTGATACCAAATTAAATGGTATCAATTGATACTGTTTTCATTGCTTTGTAAACGTACAAACATGAGTCTTAAATAGACTTTACTGTATTTAACGTATTCCTAAAGTTCAGCAACAACAATCGAAAAATATAAACGGTAGAAACTATCTATCCTAAATATAAGGGACAAACTACAAAACAAACTAACAACCTACAACTACAGAATCGTAACAACATGCAGAAACTCGTAACAACATGCAGAAGCAGAAGCTTCTATTCCAATAGAATCTTTGGCTCAGAGACAGAATCTTAGCTTTGCTGGTTGGAAGATGGATGATGACTCCACCACTCGTCTGGTTTGTCATGCCTACAACCTCACGAAACTGGATATGTATGTATGGCTTTGTTTTGTTTTCTTTCTCTTCTTTTTTAATTTCCTAATTATAATTGTATGCCCCTTTTTAATTATTCATGATACAGTTATAATATTTTTGAGATATTCCCTTTGATAGTCTTTCTTAAGAAATAAAAGTATGAGCAATATGTTATCAAAAAAAAAAAAAAGTATGAGCAATAAAAGATTCGTCTAACAATATGCTTTCCGTTGCCGGTTGGAGATTTAATCGATTAAGTTGAAGATTTAATCGATTAAATCTTCAAGTCAACTACTTTTACCAGTTTTGACCATTTAATTGATTAAATCTTCAACTTAATCGATTAAAGAGGGACAGATTGATAGATAGTTTTGAATGAGGGGCAAAATGATTATTAATTAATTAATAAAGGGTAAAAAGGTCAAAAAGCCCACTCCAAATCCATCATTTTTTTTATTTATAATGATGAAATGTCTGGTATATTAATTTGGTGGTAGGACATTTGCTTACTCTCAGAATATGACAATATTTATGCTTCAAAAAATATTAATAACTGCCAGGACTAGCTAAAATAAATAAGATACAATAACAGAAAAAATATATGTTTATAATTTATCTTTATATATTAGATTAGAGTCCACTCTAATTTTTAAAGAACGACACACAGTATTTGCTTTTATTCTTTTAAATTTTAAATTCAATTAAATTTATTTGAATTAATAATATATATTCTTTATAGTTTTAAATAATTTTCATTCTAATTTTTACTTTTTAGATTCAATCTGAATTGATCATACATATTTTATTTATAACTTTAAACATTTTTTCTCCTAAATATTCTTTTATTTTTTAATTTATATTTTATTCAAAGTTAATATACTTGTACAATATTACACAGTTACTTGCTATTTGAAATACTTGTATCTCTGTGGACATTGCGTACAATTGTGACTGAGAGAACTTTTTAACCGTTGATTCATTTAAAGTTTGAACTTTAGCTTTACTTTTAAAGTTGTGATTTACTCACTGTTAAAATAATTGTCTACCTATCTTCGTGAAATAAGCAGCAAACCAGTGAAGCTAACGAGGCATAGGGAGTACTAAATAGTGGTAGCTCAATTGGTGTATGAGAGCTGAATAAGTTAGGGTGAAAAAATGTGTTCGATCTTCCATAATATTACTTTCGAGAGAAATTAAAAATCTTAATCCTGAAATCGATTGCAATATTTAAAAAAAAAAAGGAGGAGGCACGGGGAGCATTCAACGTGCATAGTTTATACTTATTACATAGAGAGCATGTCAATATTAAGCATTGAATATTTCATCAGAACAAAGCGAGTGGAGCTTAAATTTATGGATGAGAAATATGAAACCATCATTTATTTAATAGTATCAACAAAAGTATACTTTGTTATTTATCAGCATGCAAAATATCCAGTAAATTGTACATAAATCACAACTACATGCAATGTGACGGAGACATAGAAATTGTGGTATGTTACGGTGTGGGAAATGAAACTTAAAGTCCAAGATATATGGGTAAAAAGTGGGTGGCCTACAATCATATCACCTCAAGCGCAGTGTGATTAAAGCCCCACTGTCTTTTGGCTCCTAAATATTCTAATCTCCATCCGTCCATTCTTCTCGCCGTTAAATGTTGAAGAAAGCGGAAGGACCAAAGCAAATAAAAACGACTGTTTTAATGAGAATTCAGAACATCATAAATGACAGTATGAAAAGAAACGAAATTATCGGGGTGGCTTCTATAAGACAACCAAACATGGCCATGTGGGACCTTCAGCTTCCCGTACACATATATCATGAATACTATGTATGACTTACCAACAATATATAGTAGAATACTCATGCTTAATCCTTTGACTTTGTGCTGACCACAACTTAGTACTAAATTAAGGGGCACACGCAAAATCGTTCAGGCCTTAATAATGGATTGTCATTATAACTTAAAAAGAAGTGCTTTCGATGAGTGAAATAAATTAGAGGATTATCTCCAACAAGTGCACACTATACTTTTGCTTCTTTATCTTTTTGTGCTTTTTTACTGTTTTTACAAAAAAGTGAATATTCGGTTAAGGAATAACGAACTTTAATTCTTTATCTCTAATCAAGATATTCATCCAAGCCTGCATGAAATGAAATAGCAAGGACGGCAAAAAAAAAAAAAAAAGTGTGAGAGAATAAACATACCTATCTCCATCGAGATTAGGAAGCTAAAGTTCAGTTCACAAGCAAGTAAAATTATGCATGATATTGTACTAAAAATAAAATAAAATTATACATTATAGTGGTTCATCAGCATATCTTGATCAAACACAGTTTCTTTCGTTTTATTAAACAATTGATCTTCATTTTGTACTCTCTTTTTTTTGGATATTATACATCGGACCATTTTCTATTCGAGCCGAATTAAATCACATAGTATCATTTCCTTTTTATTTCCACGTTTCATGTTAACAAGCTTAGTATTTTTATTTTTTTTGGAAATAACAAGCTTAGTACTTTGAAATCACACTTTTCTCCCATTGCTGTATTAACTTCAACTCATATAATTCTTTAATGGGTCCAACTTTTCTGCCACAAAAGGAATGAGTCCCACAAAAAATAAGCCTGTCAAAATATAAAAAAATTACATTATATATTATCGAAACATATAGTTTGGACAGATAAAAACTTCTGCCACAAAGCCAGAAATGTCTTTTCCTTCTTTAATTTATTGTTTTTATTTTATTTTGTTGCTGAAACACTCCGAAAAATAATTTAATTCATAATTAGACTTTTCACTTAACGTAACTCTCTAATTATATATTAATTCTGTAATTAATGCAATTTAATTATTAGATTATTATAGTTGCGTTTAAGTTGTGTTTGCTTGGCTTAAGTAAGTGATTCGCATAGTTAAAATTCAAATAAAAGTGTTTACCAAAAAAAAAATTCAAATAAAAGATTACATTATATGCTCCCTTAAATTACTTTTTTTGAAGGTTTTTTTTTTTTTTTGGTTTGTCTAGACTAATTTTTCTTTTTCTTAATTCCATTTTTTAGCCGTTAGAGTATCATTCTGTTAAAAAAAAAAGGTTGTTTATTACTTTCCCTTATTTTTACCATTGTTCCGTCCGGGGAATTTGGTGGACGAAGTAATTTTATATATTCCTCGAACCTCATTTACATTTGCACAGACAAAAATAAGTAGCAGCCAAACTAAAATAAATACGACAGATGGACAGATTGTCCCCTGGTCACGTCCTTTATATAATTTTCCCTTTATGCTTCGGTCATTATTCACGAGTGAAAAATTGTGACAAAAATAAAAGCAGTAAGAGTTTGGCATATGCACAATGTGAAAAATTTCTTTGATTTACCAAATTTGTTACGGCATTTTTCCAAATTAAAAAATTTGGGTTCCATTTGAATTCAAGCATATTTTCATATTTCTCTTTAAATTCAAAACTTTACTTTTTTATTAAAAAAAATATTTGGTACAATAATAATATCAAAGAAACTCTCCACAATATGGATACTGATAGGTGTTTTGTTCTCAGACATTACTAATAAAAAATGAAAGTATTGATTTTTTTATTATTATATTGATTCTCCTCCGACCCAAATTAATGTGATGTTGATGTTGATCATATTAATTATCTGAAAAGTTTAAGTTAAAATTCATTAAACTTTTCTAATAATTTTTTATCTCTTATTTATTTATATATTTATTATTTTGTCTTAAAGGTGATGGTTGACTGTGTTATGGTTATAGTAATTGATCAAGTTAGCATGTATTTGGACACGATTCATTATAATTTTCTTTTAAATGAAATTCATTTATTATATTATATTTTTAATGCAAATTTTGTGTAAAATTCCCATTTATAAAAGTTTAATCAGAATCAAAAACTTTTATTCTAAGAAGAAATCAAATCTCTTAATCTTATAAATTCAATAAAATCAATTTTGATAATTTGATTAGAGTTGAATCCTCTTTTAAATTTAGATTGCTTTAGGTTATTTTGGATTGCTCCAAGGGTGTTTTCCAGACAATAAAAGATTAATTTCCTCGAGACGGAGAAATCATCGAAATGAGTATAATCTCTATCAACAAAGTATTTTTTACATACACGACGAGAAATCGAATTCTAAAAGCATGCTTAAGTGACGTTTGAATTGGAAAATTTGGACATATGAATACCATTCTACCTATAATTTTTATTGTATTTTGTTTTCTCCATTATTTTTAAACTAGTGCAGTACCCGTGCGATGCACGGAGAAAAAAGATTAAAAAATCTGTCGGCGTCTATCATTGTCGTTGGTTAATCACTAAAAGAAAAAATCATGTCAATATTTTATGCAAATAAAAAATAGTTATGTACTCTATAATTGATTATTTTAAACTCTATTTTATGCAATCAATCTCTATGAATGCCGAACATTGTTGTTAAAGTGTGAGAATCGGAATTAGGAAATGGTCATTCCAAAAAAACCGCATTCAGATATTGGCTACTCAAGCTGGTTTATACGAAGAAAAATGGAAGCGGTTTTCCGTTTCGGGTTTATATGAAATCAGCACTCATGTGTGGCAATGGTTCCTCATAATTATCGCAAACCAAACCCCTCACACTTTTTTTATGAAATATTTCAATCGATTTATTATTTTGCAACTAATCCGATTCGGAGCCGGTCCAGAATTAAGACTTTAAACCCCTCTCGAAGGTGAAAAACCCTCACACTTTAGTTCTATGCTAGGTTCCACGAAAAAGACTCTACACATAGTAGATTAGCTTTCAGAATTTCAATAGTTAAGAATTTATAAAAAATAAAATTTGAACTGTAATTAATTTTGTATTCCTTGCATTGCATAACGTTCTAAATGCTAATGAATACCTTGTATGCAAGAATTATTTTATTTTTCCTTTTTGGTAATCATTCAGTTATGTGAACATATTATACCGCAGTTTGTGTCGATTGAAAATTGTATTTAAGTGTGTGATTGATTTGTTAGTAAGTAATAGAAAGTATCTCAAGGATATCTGAAATTTTATTATCCAATAAATTAAAAATAATATAATCTCTAACATTTTATTATTAACAAGTTACAAAATTTGTAATAAAAATACAAAAATGAACTTTACCACAAAAGGTAAAATTCATAAAGGAAAATAGTTTTCTCTATTTTACATGAGAAAATATTTTTATGCTACACTCACAATACATGAGTGGATCCCATCTTGATTTTTTTGTCTTCTCATCTTTTGTGGACCCCACTCATATATTGTGAGTATAATATGAGAAAATTTTCTCACGTAAAATGAGAAAAGTAATTCCCATTCATAAATATCATCAATTTTTTAGTCTTGCGACCCTCGCCCATTGATTTGATTGGGTCAAGAAAAGGAAATGTTTTATGAGGTGAGAGAAAAAAAAAAAAAAACCCTCATTTAGTGTTCATTCTATCACGGTTTCTCTTTTGGCTGTTTGACACCAATTACAGGTACAATACTCACTACATTAGAAGCTCGCAGCCACGTAGTGACTGTGAAACACTGGGAACAAATTAGGACTTATAAATTGGTCTACTCAGCAGGGTTTCACATTCAGGAAGAACAATTCTGAAAGACCCTTCTTTTCTTTTTCCTCTCCCCAAATTCTTCATTGTTTCTCTTCCTGCATTTCATTCTTCGGAGAATATGGATACTGTCTCGGTTTCCAAATTGCTGTTTGCAGTTTTTTGCTTTGCATTGTGGTTGGGTCCTCTTCAGCTGGTTCATTCTAGTGTTTCATATGATAGAAAGGCCATCGTCATCAATGGCCAAAGGAGAATCCTTTTCTCTGGTTCCATTCATTATCCCAGAAGTACCCCTGATGTAAGTTTCTTCTTCTTCTTCTTTATAATTTTTTCATGTTGAAGCTTACTCCTTTAAAGTAAAAAAACAAACTTTACATACTTCTCATGTTGTTTCTGATTTTCTTGAGAAATAGATGTGGGAAGATCTGATTTACAAGGCTAAAGCTGGAGGAATAGATGTAATTGAAACCTACGTCTTTTGGAATGTTCATGAGCCTTCTCCTGGCAATGTACTTCACCCACTCTCTCTCTCTCTCTTTCTTCTCTTATGCCCTGATTCTGTTTTTGCTTATTTTTCTTCTTTAATTTGAGCCTTATTCTCTTTTGTCTTCTGCATGCAATTCAATTCAGTACAACTTTGAAGGAAGATATGATCTTGTGAGATTCATGAAGACAATACAGAATGCAGGGCTATATGCTCATCTTCGCATTGGACCTTATGTCTGTGCAGAATGGAATTTCGGGTACCTTCCATCTCTCACTCTCCTCCTACTCTTTTTCTAATGAAGTATTCTATCATTTGATTTTTTATCTTTTTTTTTTTATACTATTTATGTTTTTTTTTCTAACTCGAGGATTTGGTCTTTTTGGGTCATGTTCAATTATCTAATGATTATATCTTGTAATGTGCAGAGGATTTCCTGTTTGGCTCAAGTATGTTCCTGGGATAAGCTTTAGAACAGACAATGAACCTTTCAAGGTTTCATTTTTCCTCCTCCAAAACCAATTTTTATTAAATAATTGGCTTTATATTGAATGACTAATTATAAAAAATCTGCGAAATTTCTTGTGTTTCTTTCAATTGAACTAATTTTATTGATGACCCATGAACGGTGTTGTAGAGAGCAATGCAAGGGTTCACTGAGATGATTGTGGGAATGATGAAGAGTGAACGTCTCTATGAATCCCAGGGTGGCCCTATCATACTTTCTCAGGTGAAAATATGGGGTCTTTCTTAGTTTTGTAATCTTCACTGCTAACTTGCTTTTTGTGTATTTAAAAACTATCATTTTTCACTAAATTTTTTAGGACTTGTTCTACAGCTGCTATAAGATAAATTGCCTTGATGGAAAGCCTCTAGTGGCTGTAAACTTCCCATTCTAGATCTAGCTAACTAGCTATAATAATAATTGTACATTCAAAATATGTTGTTTCAGATTGAGAATGAGTATGGGCCACAGAGTAAATTACTTGGAGCTGCTGGCCAAAATTATATGAACTGGGCTGCAAAAATGGCTGTTGAAACGGGAACTGGGGTCCCATGGGTGATGTGCAAGGAGGAGGATGCGCCAGATCCAGTGGTGAGGATTCTCACTCTTCCTCTTGAAAGTTGTGTAATATTACATGCTATACTCAGATCAGATGCACCATTAGCATGTGTTGGGTTTTTTTTCCTTTTGTTGTTCTATTACTGTTGTTATTATTATAATTATTTGTTTAAAAAAATTCAGTAGTGTAACATTGAAAAAAAAATCAAGCACCAACTGTTATAGCCATTTCCCCTCCAAGAACTTTGTGCATATTTCAGAATGTGGTTGATAAATTAATCTGTTTCTGTTTCCTGTTTTATGACAGATAAACACGTGCAATGGCTTTTATTGTGATAAATTTATTCCCAATAGACCCTATAAGCCTACAATGTGGACAGAGGCTTGGACCGGCTGGTAAGCATTTTTATCAATACTCTCAGAATTTGGAATTGAAGAAAGGAACTTGTGTAACATCCCCGTTTTGAGCCGGTTCAATTACCATACATATGATAAAACAGAAAACAGCGGAAGACTTAACTTATGAAAATACGAGCTAACTTTTTCTTTTTCTTTTTAAATTCTCATTCGTCGTAAACGAAAATCGGACAGAGTTTCCTCTATAAATCGGACAACTGGGGATTTTCCAATCCCCCTCAGAAGCATTTCCTGATAAACAGTTTATACAAATATAATCAAATGTCCATCCATGGGCGCATGCATAACTTGGCTCAGTGCCACTATATCTAACAGCATGCAATCCAACACGTAAACATATCTGAATACTACATCATCATATAACGTGCCTGAATACTCAAATGTACATGCATCAAACTGACAGACATGTACAAAACATATGCAGGCCATATACAAAATAAAGGATCAATGTCATGATCCATCAAAGGCGGAAATATAAAATGACATGAATATACTTCCAAAAAGTAGTAGCCTACAACCACTCAAAATCCGATCCGTCAACTGCCTCAGCCACGTGTCGCGTCCCTGCCTAGTGAGGACTCATCGGGAATCTGGGCACCTGAAAATATGTCCCCAACAAGGGGTGAGATTACAAATCTCAATAAGCTCCAAGTTTATAGAGAATTCTCCATACCCCTGGCTCACTCTTGCACGAAAGTCAGATACAGAGTATACGAATACAACATATAACAGATATTATAACAGAACAGAGCATTTATCCATATCATATCAGAGGTGTGCGCCGTCATTCCCAAGGGAGGACCCCAAGCGGAAATCAACGCACGTGTTCCCGAGGGAGGACCCCAAAGCGGAACCAGACATATCAGGGGCGTACACCATCAGTCCCGAGGGAGGACCCCAAAGCGGACATCCGGGTACTATACAATCAATGGCCAGAGATTGTTACAGAAATCATATTACAGAAGTCATATCAGAGCAAAACATATCATGTTATCAAATAACTCTATATGAATGCATCTATACAAAGCATCTAAATCACAGTCATACAGTCCAACCATAGTTCACTAACCATGGTGGAGCACTCAAGCAGGAAAAGACTCCTTAAACATAGAGCTTACCTCTTGAAGCTTTACCAATACGCTTACTTGTTGCACAAGTTACTTATATGTCTTCAAGAGATTCCGATCCTTTTTTGTCCCTAGGTACACCTAGAGCAAGAATCCACAAATCCAAAATCAATAAAATGTTATCATGCCTAGATTTTCCATAAGGCATACATTTTATCGCTTATCTTCCTTTCTTTATATTTTTGCCAATGTTATGCCAATACACAAGTCTAGACCTCTTTATAACCGTTGGGGTTCTTTACTTTAATCAACCATTCCCTTAGGAATTTTCAACATAAATCATGCTATTTTTCTTCAAAACTCATCACTTTTATACAATTTATTACAACACATTTTATTTAAAATAAAATGTACAAAATATATCCCTAAATACCCTATAGGTCGAATCCTATAAGGGGAATTTCCAAAGATCCATCTCTTTTACAATACATTTTCTTTACTTCCTTACAACTTGCAAACACCTAGGCATGCATCCACTAGGTTCCTATTTTGAGTTTAGACACCAAGTCCTTCACAACACATCAAGGCCGAAACATCAAGGTCTGTTTCCAAGGATTTTCTTTCCAATGTAATATTCTTACTAATTCATCCAAATTCTACTTACTTGAACACATAAAACCCCTCTTAAAGCATCAACTAAATTGGCACAATAAATCCTATTAACTCTATCAAAGGCCGAACATAGAGAGAAAAGACATGATTTTTCTCTAATTTTTTCACATACTTACAAAGCTTCTTTTCATTTCATACATCAAAATATCAACTATTCCTCATCAATACATATTTTAACACATCATGCTTTCCCACCCAAGGCATATACACAATTTTATAACTCAAATAATCAAAACAACATCATGTAAATAGAGGTTTGTTACCTCAAATCAACTACCCAAAGCCTAGAAGACCTACACCAAGAGAATCTCCATCAAAAACTTCATTTTGCCCTCTTGATGAATAGTGCACGAATTTGGGGGAGAGAATAACTCTTCACACACTCAACAAAAGCTCAAATTGATGGGTGGAATGGATTCATTGAGTGGTTTCCAATCAATTTCATGTGGTGGGTCTTTGGATTTGGTGGCATATTCAAGAAGAAATCAAAAAAAGAAATAAAGCCCTAAACCCCCCCTTCCACGATGAACTCCACGGTTTGCAAGAGAGAGAAAGGAGTTTAAGTTGTGTGAATAGTGATTCACTTGAATGACAAAGCTTTATAGCCACATGTGACTTTTTAACAGATGTTCTTCTTTCGCGTATTTTCACTTAAACTGACCCGGAACCAACTTAAAGCTAAAAACATATTTTTATTTTGCTAAAATCATTTACATTAATTTTTATTTTCTAAGGAACAATATTTATAATTCACAGTATGGTTTTTGCACCGTTTTTAACGAAATGCACTGTGAACCATTAACTGTACTTTATTTATTTCTGAAACTTAACACTTATAAACTTATCATTTTCTTGGACCTATATTGACTTGCTTGGCATATATTGGACTTTCTTATTCTTACTTCATCAATTATTTATTTCTGGACTCTACCGGTTGCTTAAACAACGGTACAAAATACCCGGTAGAAACACTATTCACGAGATTTTAACGGAAAGTGCCAGACTATACAATTTTTCATTCTGAACTCATATATGGAGTCAGAATTGTCAAATTATGTCTCTAAAATCATTTTTGCTTATTTAAGCTCTACCGGTTAATTCACAAGACTGCGAATTCTCTGACAGAACGCACTGTTCATAACATAGTCATGATTACAGTCAAAATACTCGAAATCACTCACTGAATCTAATTATGGCATTTAAATCCTTAAATTAAATCTCTAATTAAGATTTACCATATAGGGTCATTATAACTTGCATAACAATTCTGTCAAATATGAAGGTTTTCAGAATTTGGAAGTCCAATTCACGGAAGACCTGTTCAGGATTTGGCATTTGCAGTTGCCAAATTCATACAACAAGGGGGATCCTTTGTAAACTATTACATGGTTGGTGTTATACAGACTTAACAATTGAAAATTTGATAACAATGACACCCACTCTAGTAACTTGACTTGCACTTGTAGTATCATGGAGGAACCAATTTTGGCCGTACAGCCGGAGGCCCTTTCATCACTACCAGCTATGACTATGATGCTCCACTGGATGAATATGGTGAGAACTGAAAATTCTGTAATTTATGCAACTCCTGGCCATTCCAGTTCTTTGTCTTAGTTGCTTCTTATGCATGAATATTAACAATTTTAAGTTGAAACACTCACCATACTTGACTAGAGGTAACACATTATTTCTCAATACTTCCACTTCAAGATTTAGTTGTCTAGGCAGGATCGCCAGACTATATAACTGAGGACTTAAGTGACTGTTTTTGTTAAAAAAAAATGTCAGGTTTGATTAGGCAACCAAAGTATGGTCATCTAAAGGAGCTTCACAAGGCTATCAAGATGTGCGAGCGAGCTTTAGTTTCAACTGATCCTGTTGTTACTTCTTTAGGGAGCTTCCAACAGGTTTAACTCACTCTCAAAGTTTTTATTGCTTCCACTGTGCCATAAGTTTCTTTACTGACCCTAGGGGACATTTACCTTTTACCAGGCTCATGTATACTCTACAGAATCTGGAAACTGTGCTGCTTTTCTCTCAAATTATGATACAAAATCTGCTGTTAGAGTGATGTTCAATAATATGCACTATAACTTACCTCCGTGGTCCATCAGCATCCTCCCAGATTGTAGAAACATTGTTTTTAATACAGCAAAAGTATGTAACCAAAGTCTGGGATTTGAAATCATGATATTCCTTTGGTACTCAGATATCACAATCATGCTTCCTACACCTTCAATATCTCCATTTAATGAGATTCAACAATTTAAAATTTAGTAAAACCTCTGAATTTATGTTCTCCCACTTTTAGGTTGGAGTGCAAACATCCCAGATGCAAATGTTGCCAACAGATACTCAGATGTTCTCATGGGACAGTTTTGATGAAGATGTTTCTTCTCTGGATGACAGCTTTTCAATCACTGCTTCTGGTCTCTTGGAACAGATAAACGTAACACGGGATACAAGTGATTATCTTTGGTATATAGCTAGGTAAGCCTAATTTCCTAAGTTGCTTGGATTTGCTCCTTAAGTGATTTTGCCAATCTTACTGTTGAAATTGTTTATGCCTTTAGATTCTACCTAGTTAAAGAAAGAAAAGAGTCGTTCTTTATTTTCATTCTACCACACATTGACACTATGATAAGTATTGAGTCCTCATGAAAGCAATTTTCTTTGTACATTTTTCTAATACACGACAGATCACTTGCATCAATCATGAAAACAAAATGGTTGATATTTATAGATGCTGAATTCATTGAGTATGGAAGTGATGTAGCTATTATGTACATGTCTTAAGTCAGTCTTCCAGCTACCAGCTTAGATAGCATGACTTTTGGCATTTTGACAATCTCCCACAGGTTCCAGTTTTAAAATGAAAGAGATTTTGAAACCATTTTGGCTATACTAATTTATTTCATGTCAATGTGTCTACAGTGTTGATATAGGTTCATCCGAGTCCTTTCTCCGTGGAGGTGAACTCCCCACTCTCATTGTTCAGTCCACAGGCCATGCTGTGCATGTTTTTATCAATGGTCAACTTTCTGGTATGCAGTTTGCTTGCTTCTTTAGTAGATCTTATTCCCATCTGATTAGTAAAAGAAAACATGATATATATGATTAAAAACAGGTTCTGTCTATGGAACGAGGGAGAATAAGAGATTCACATATACTGGCAGGGTAAAACTTCATGCTGGAACAAACAGAATAGCTCTGCTCAGTGTTGCTGTTGGACTTCCAGTAAGTTTTGTTTCCCACCTTTTACTTTCCGAAATCGTACTGTGGTAAAAGTTGAATTTTTGCAAATTATGATTATTGTGCTCAAGCTCATTATACTATAATTCAAACCTTTCTAAGGTTCTGAAACCTAGTAACTGGTCACCTGGACCGAGGAGGAAATCCCACTATTTTAGGAGAGGGAGAGAGAGAGAAAGGGGGGGGGGGGGGTTACAACCACCAAGCCTTATATCACTTAGGTAGAGTCAGCTACACGTATTCGTGTCTCTACCACACTTAATGGCTTATTCTTTCTCGACTAATGACTAATATCATTCTTTTCTGTTTTGTGTCCTCAAAGAATATAGGAGGACATTTTGAGACATGGAACACAGGAATTCTAGGTCCAATTGTACTCCATGGACTTGACCAGGGAAAGTGGGACCTGTCTTGGCAGAGATGGACTTATAAGGTTGCTCAGTCTTTCTTTAGCTGCTTAAGTTGACTCAGTTTCAAAGAAAATTTTAATTAAGACATGCCTCTTCTTAAAACAGGTTGGGCTGAGAGGAGAGGCCATGAACCTTGCATCTCCAAATGGCATCTCTTCTGTTGAGTGGATGCAGTCATCATTAGCTATACAAAAGAAGCAACCACTGACATGGCACAAGGTAAAAATAAACAAAAAATGCGCTTAAGGTTTAGTGAAACAAAATCTGAGGCCCTAAAAATGATGAAATTGATCGGTAAACTTTGCAGACTTATTTCAATGCTCCTGAAGGAGATGAGCCGTTGGCATTGGACATGAGGGGAATGGGTAAAGGTCAAATATGGATTAATGGGTTGAGTATTGGAAGATACTGGACTGCACTGGCTACCGGTAACTGCAATAACTGCAGCTATGGCGGCTCATTCAGACCTTCAAAGTGTCAGGTTGGTTGTGGCCAACCAACCCAGCGATGGTAAGTATTGTTATTTGTTGACATTGTAGGTGATGCATGGTTCACTCAGGCTCAAAATACCTTATTTTGTTTGGTACTAAATTTTTCAGGTACCATGTACCTCGATCTTGGTTGAAGCCAAATCATAATCTGTTAGTTGTTTTCGAGGAACTTGGGGGAGATCCTTCAAGAATTTCACTTGTGAAGAGATCAGTGAGAAGTGTCTGTGCTATTGTATCAGAATACCATCCAAATATTAAGAATTGGCAGATTGAGAGCTACGGGAAATCAGAAGAGTTCCATCCTCCAAAAGTTCACTTGCGTTGTAGTCCTGGCTATGCTATCTCTTCCATTAAATTTGCAAGCTTTGGAACTCCTTCAGGGACCTGTGGGAATTATGAGCTCGGAGCTTGTCATTCTCCCGCATCCTATGCCATTTTAGAGAAGGTACTCTACTATATTCTTGGTTTCACAATCCAACACATTAACATGTAACAGAGTTTTTCTTTGGAAGATAATATAGCTTATGCTCTTTTTGTCTTTTTCTTTTTTTCACAGAAATGCATAGGAAAGCCAAGATGCTTAGTCACTGTATCAAACAGCATCTTTGGACAAGATCCTTGTCCGAATGTGATGAAGTGGTTATCAGTTCAAGCTGTTTGTTCTCCAACTGCTACCAATTGGAGGGGTTGATTGGTTAACCAGTGACTTAACAAGTAAAGAAAAGAATAATAAGAGGAGTATAGTTTTATTTAAATGCCATAGTTTCTTTTTAGGGAGAAAGTAGTAGCTCTGTTCTGATACTTTTGTGCCGAAGGCACTTGGTTTTTTTACTTTTAAGTACTGGTGTTGTGTTAACGGGCTTGTATAAATTAATCATTGCTGGGTAGGTAAATCTGAAATGAAACCAGGGGTCTAAAATTTGGACCCTTGTGTGTGTGTGTGTGTGAGAATTTGGAGTCATAGTTCCCGGCCTTCTAAGTTTTAACTGGATACGGGCACTGGGAAGAGAGGCAATTTCTTTGGTGTGATATGTGTTTTCGTTTTGTTTTAACTTAATGGGGGTAAATTAAACTCCAAATCAGGTTCAAGTTGGGAGCGGATCCTACTGTAACCATTCTCTGATTTAAGTTCACTTTTCTGAGCACTTTGCCTACTCTACTATATTCTTTCTTTCTTTCTTTCCCTTCGTATCCAGCAATGACCGTGCATCATAAATGGAGTACTGTATCCTATAAATTTAATTTACTTCACTCAATGCCATTCGTCTCTGGGAAATGGTTTTAGGTGCAACTCATTATTTGGGGGGTTTGCTTTTTAAATAAGAAGCTATTTTAAATTAATCAACCAGAATTTTTCTAATGTTTTTTTAATTTTCCTTACTTAATAGAATTTGAGGAAAATTAATCAAATCACAATTTTATGTTAAAAAACAATTTAAAAACATTTTGTTTAACTCTCGGTTTTCATATTTATTTTATGGGTTTGTTTTTTCTAAAATTACTTTAGATAACTTTATCTAATGTTCACCGAAACGACATCGTTTTGGGACGGAAATCATGGTGTTTTTGTAATTTAATTTATTTCACGGTTATAATAGTCTTTATCATTTTAATTTTTTAATTTTCAACCCAAAACGACATCGTTTCGATGAACATTAAACAAAGTTGTCTAAAGTAACATTAGATATTTCTTCCCCTTATTTTATTAATTCATTTTTTCTGCAATAAATACAGATAAGTTTCATACCAAAAATAAAATAAAAAATACAGATAAATTATTTGCATTGGGTACAAATTTAGGGATGACTTTAGTTTTTGGCTTTTTTTTGTGGCTTATGTTTTTTTTTTTAAAGCAGATATCCAAACGCACTTTGTAATAGAAATACATTTTATTTTAAAAAAAAAATAGCTTTTGGATGTAAAAAAAATTCATCGAAAAGGACCCTAACGAAAAATACACATCATTCCCTCTTTTCTTTTCTGTCAAATCGCTCATAACCACTACCCACGTTCCATGAAATTAATGTGCACCAATCTTGTAAAGAGTATTGAATTCTTCGGTGCATCGAGAATGTTTTCCTTTTTTATTGTTTTTAATCAAAGTGAAGACAGTCAAACTAAAGCGTTAAATTATTCCAACTCAATAATATTATTTTAAATAACAGGTACATCGATAGATCACATGGATCGATGTATCGATTTATGACAAGCATTGATTCAATCCAGACGTTTCTCAAATTTTATATCAAATTTTTAAATAAATAATTTATTAACATTATTTATTCATTTACTAATTAAATTTAGAAAAATATATAATTTTAATAAATGAATATATATATATATATATATATATATATGATAAGATCATTTACACCGGTATCAAATAAAAAGTTGTTTGACATCTCATTTGAGAACATTTAGATCAAGACTAATCAACGATGTCACATGCTAATTGTTAGATCAAGAAAAGATCAACGATTCTCATATGAGATGTCAAATGATCTTGTTCATATATATGTGTGTGTAAATATATTGAGGGAGGGAGAAATCAAATATTTGTGGATTATAAGTATTTCAATTTTTTGATTAAGTATTGACACTCAACAACTTAGTCATTAATGTTTATTTTGTTGGTTAGGAATTTTAATTATTATTCATTATGAATTTAGTAATTACTGGCTAATTTATTAGTTACTTGATTTTTAGAGTTTTGTTAGTTAATTAGTTACTAATTAATGTTTAAGTTGTTACTTAGTAATTTACATTACTTTATTAATTTATTTAGTTTTATATATCAACTGGTGTTTCAGTGACGGACCCATAAATTTTTTTTTATGTCTGCACACTCAAGGCGGGAGTTCGGGGGTGCCGCCCTCGTTTTTTTTTAAAGATCATAATCATGATCCAATTTGTAAAATATAGTATAATTGTTGGGGTTAATCAATCAAAAACTCACCTTTGTCGATGTCTATTTGATCCAAAGCTGACCAGTTTTGTTTCATAAAAAAAGTGAAAAATCTCATGTGATTCTCCTCCACTCTTTACTTTTTTTCTTTTAATCTTTCTATTTTTTTTACTTGACTAGAATCACACATCCTATGTAAAAATTTTTCCCTCAACTTTATGTCTGCAAGTGCAGACAATGGCAACCACCTAGGTCCGCCATTATGATGTTTGAATTTCTAATGGACTCAGCTAATTTGTTTTCTGATTTGAGTCTTTCTAGCCTCGAGTTGCGATTCTCAAGAATTGAACTTACTACCCTTTTAGGCATGTCAAATCTTAAGATCTAATTATAAAGCCACTAGATCAACAACTCCTCGGTATTTTAGTGTTTTTTTTTATAATTTTATTAAGGGAATAACATCTATCCTTTTAAAGGATATCAACTTTTTCCTTTTAGATCATAACCGTTGATTTCCGTCCATCAACAGTTATAATTTATTGGATAAAAATTATTAATTAATTAATAATGAATTTGGCCAATTAAGTTTGGCCCAATAGATTATAACCGTTGATGGACGGAAATCAACAGTTAGGATCTAAAAGGATATAAACTTATATCCTTTAAAAGGATAAATATTTTTCCCTTTTATTAAATATTATTAACTATTATTGACTAAATAATTAACTATTATTCTGAGCAATTGAACTCACTACCCTTTTACTATATAGCGATATGAAATCTACTCGGAGTTATCCGCCGCATTTTGCTCCACATTTTATTAATCATGTTCCTTTGGATTCATCATGGCTGACATAATGTTAGTGTTTTTTTATATAATATTATTAACTATTGTTGAGTAAATAATTAACTATTATTCTCAGGAATTGAATTCACTACTTTTTTACTAAATAGGGATATGAAATCTCCCCCAAGTTCTCCGCCGCATTTTACTCCACATTTTATTAATCTTGTTCCCTTGGATCCATCATGGCTGACGTAATGTTAGTATTTTTTTTTTATAATTTTATTAAATATTATTAACTATTGTTTAGTAAATAATTTACTATTATTCTCAGGAATTGAATTCACTACCCTTTTACTAAATAGCGATATGAAATCTCTCTCGGGTTCTCCGTCGCATTTTACTCCATATTTTATTAATCATGTTCCTTTGGATCCATCATGTCTGACGTAATGTTAGAGTTTTTTATAATATTATTAACTATTGTTGACTAAATAATTAACTATTATTCTCAGGAATTGAACTCACTACCTTTTTACTAAATAGCGATGTGAAACCTCTCCCGAGTTCTCCGCGGCATTTTCCTCCACATTTTATTAATAACGTTCCTTTGGATCCATCATGGCTAGCGTAGTATAAGGGTCCCTAACACAAAAATGTATAATATAAATATTAACATTATTAAAAAATAAAATATTTTTCCACCAAAATAAAATAAATTGATTTTTTAAACCAATAATGCACAATTAATCAATATAAGTGTTTAAGTTGTACCTAGTATGCTTGAGCGTATAAAAAAATAAAAAATACGGATAAAGTTATTTTGGGATGGAAATTTATATGTTTTTGTAATTATAATTTTTTCTAAGGTTATAATAGTTTTTATTATTATAACTTTTTTAATCTTTTCACCTAAAGCGACGTCATTTTGAAAGTAAATGTAGATAATTTATCTGCATCCACTATATAAATATTAAAGCTTTATTTTAAACGAAAGAAAGAAAAATAATTTATACCCGTAACTACCATTAGTTCGATTTTTTTTAATTCTTTTGAAGTCCCTTTTTTTTTTATCTAAATATAAAAATATGGAGAAAAAGTTTGTCCTTTAAAAGAAAACAAAGTTGTGTGTTCTTTTAGTGATTAACACTATGTACTAGGGGTAGCACATAATTATAATATAAAATATGTCGATTAATCGGTATATTTTTTATCAAATATGAAAAAAAGTTACATATTTATATTATCTTTATTTTTATGATTATTTCTTTCCATATTTTTATTTTGGGTAGGGGAATACCTACTTCCATTGTATCAAAAAATCTACTCAGGTAAGTGATACCGTATATAATCCATATTTTCTTTAATATTAGAGTTACTTGCGTATGATTTTTATCCTATCTATGATTTATTAATTTATTTGGGGGCAATTAATTAATATACTCTGCATTTGTTTTATTTTCAACATATAAGTACGAAAAATCAAGAGAAAGTTTATGTTAAGACGAAAATTTTGGACGCTTAATCTAAGATTTTATCAAATATTTTAAAAAATTAATTATCAATTTATTATTATTAACAATAAATTTTGACATTTTTTAATTGAAGAAGATTATATTTACAACCTCTTTTTCGTTACAACTATTTTTATGGTTATTGGATCAAAATCAAATCAATGATTACAAAATGACATTAAATAGTAGCTATTAGTTTGATTTTGATCCAATATAATATTTTCCTTTTTAATTTGAAGGAATGCTGAATAATACCTTACACAAATGAGAATTATTATTTGATTCCATAAATTTAATACTAATTTCTAAAATAATAATAATTATATTTAGGGATAAGTTATTCTACCTACCTATTTTTCTGCCTCCCTTTATATTCTACTTTCCAACACTATTAAATCATAATCTCAATTAGAATAATATATCCCTTATATTTATGAGATCTATTAATCTCATGTTGTATAAGATAATTATCTCATGCAATAGAGATAAAATTATGAGGTCCACTACTTTTTCAAAAAATAAAATAAAAAATAAAATAGTGGACTTCAATATTTTGTCTCTGTTGCATAAGATGAGATAAATTTTTTTCTATATTTATTATCTTAATTATTATATATTAATTATTATTTATTATACTGCTTAATATTTAGGAAAGAATACGAGCGAGATAAAGAGTGGAATTTGGGACGGTCTCCCTGACACATCTAGGAAGTCCTCTGCCCTGACAACATCCTGGCATTCCCGTTTGATGCCCAACACGACTAGTCGCAACAAATCGGTCAATAGTTTTCATCTGGATAACTTTTTGTTCTTTTTTTTTTTTTATACATATCTAGGTAAGAAACCCCTCAATGTTGGAATAGTCAACAAAGTATCATTTTTTTCACAAAAATTTTATTCAAATAATGAACAATATTTTTTACCAAACTGTCACGTGTCATAATTCGTTATCACTGGTAGTGAATTTCGTGACCAATGACTTTGTGACACGTGACCATATTGCAGACCAATTCTCTACCACTCGTAGCGAATTATGACACGTCAATTTTTTTCTGCGAAAGTGTGCCACGTGTCATAAAATCATTGACGAACGTAATTTGTTACGAGTCGTAGCGAATTACGCCTACGTGAGAGTCTGCTAAAAAGTATTGTTCGTGTGATATTTGGATAAAATTTTTGTCAAAAAATGACATTTTGATCAATGTTCCCTCAATGCCCAAACATGAGTCCGAAACACTCCCAAAGAATAAGCAAATATCAGACCAATATAATTCCCATAAGGAAACAAGAAAGTCAAATGTACTTAGGAATTCATAATATAACATCATCCACAATTATTTAAAACGGAAGAAAGTACCAACTACTCTAGATATAGATGATAGGGGTCATCATCATCCATATAAAGCTAGCTGTATGTTGCACTAACAGAAATACCTTAAAAGTGTCACAGTGCAAGATTATAAAAATAAAGACGACAGCAACATCTTATGTCCAAGCATGGCACTCTGAAGGTGAAAGTAATTAGGACTAATTAAGAGCAGCACAAAGATTAAGCCTTAGCTGTAGCCATATGTTTCTCTAAGGTCTGCTGCAGATCTTCCTTCTTCGCTCCCACCACTTTGTCTATAATCGTTCCCTCTTTCAGAAACACAAAAGTAGGCATAGCTTCCACAGCCCAATCTTGAGCCACAGACTGCAATTAGCCAATTATTTATGATTAGTCTAAAAAAAAATTCTGTGCGTTTTTGGGTAGAGGGATTATGCAAATCAGAAATTTTTTTACCTTCAATTCGTCCACATCCACCTTTAGAAATATAACATTTGTAAACTTCCTAGCCAGATCAGCCAGGAATGGTGCAACGAAACGGCATGGTCCACACCAAGAAGCAGTAAAATCCACAACAATCTGGCACAATTAGAAAGGTAAATATATAATTTCTGATCACCAATGAAAGATAAATTCAAATAATATATACTCGACTGAACTTCATGCAAAATTTACTTCCAAGTTTGACCATATATACTGACACAACCAGAAAGTTGTTTTGCATCACGGAGACCAAAAAATAAAAATCTTGCAGTTTTTGCTTGTATGAAAAAATGCTTAAGTGAAAAAAAACATGTTCTAAATTTTAAAGATGGATTGGATAAAAATCAGGTTCGAGATTATCATTTAAATGTTGTATCACATTTAATTAGTTATATCATTATATGACATTGTCAGTTACAAATGCAAATGATTACCATAAGTAGTAATGCAGATACAACTCATGCATGCAGTGAAAAGATAAGCATTGTATAATTATGTCACCAGTTCCAGACTTGATAAAATCATTGAAGATGGCATTAGCCAGATTCCTGCAAACAAATAAATCAAACAAATATCCTGGTAATGACCATACCGAGCTATTGGAATATTAAATATCAGCCAAGTAAGAATGAACTGAAAATAGGAATATTTAGTTTAATTACGTTTCAATGAAGCTATGAATTATGATAGTTTAGAAAAATCGGGATATAAGTATAATTTGATGAATCTCTGACCCTTTTATTTGCAGTTTGCACAAAATTTAGATATGATAAAACATGTAAAAGTTTTAATTGAAAGGTCCAGGAGCAAAGATGCAACTACAGACAGAAAAAAGGATGCATTCCACATCTAGTACTCTAATTACAAACATCAGATATCTTCCCTGACAAGCAACATCATCACATACCAAAAATGATAAAATTCATTATGAACTACAGTGCAGCACAACCACCCTCAACAATGAGTAGTACTCTATGCACTTTGCACACCAGATCTACAGTTATCGCATGCACTATTTATCATTAAGTGTCACATTACTCATTATTCATGCAAATATAATATTTTTTTATTAGCTAACTACCTTCAAAGGATTTCCTTCTGGAATTAATTGCACAATTGTAGATTGCTTCATAAACAGTCAACCCATTTAACCTAACAATCTATCATCACCCTTCTCTTTCGTATTCTTTCTTGATTAAGCCAAACCAATCTGGTAAGCCATTAACAACTATTTTGGTTGCAGATCACGAACCCACTCCTCATTAGAGTTCTTTATAGATCAAAAACAGAAGTTATTTGTGAACTTTTTGACTTTAATTTATAACATTCAGATTTGCGTTTTGTTTCCTCTCCTTTTATTGGTTAATATTAGATATATGGGCATTCCTCACTGATCATATAATTTATGGCCTATTACAGATCTTGCAAAAAGTGGGCAGGAGGGCGTTTGGGGTCTAAAAGCAGTGTGATACTGTGATTGCTTTGAAAGATTAATTATAAAAACCAAAACAAAATGCTACATAGTATACAACTATGATATGCTGGACTAGGAATTCGGTCCTTTATTGAGTGAATCTTATAACTATGTTTACAGTTACATGGTCTATGAAAATTGTCATAAAAGCAGGCTAAATAAATAGTTTCATATGGTATTGTTTATTATAAGATGTGTCACGGATGAGTCCTTGGCCTCCCCTAAAGCGCATGCCTCGTTTATTAATTTAAGAGTAAAGTAACCTCACTAAATATTACGGGCCTAATTTAATCTCTTAGAAGAAAAAAAATTAACTTGTAATTCTTCAAAAATTCAAAATAGACTCGTGTTAATTCTTTTGAAGGACTAACGTAGATTTTCTTTGAATTTCAGAAAAATCACACGTTGTCTTTTATTTTAAGGGATTAAAATGCTCCATAATTTTTATTGAGTACTAAAAGTTACTTTACTCTTGATTTAATGCCCAACATCCAATCCCCAAAATCCGTACTCCATCACCAACCAACCATGATATGGCCTAATCTATGGCCTTCTTACCACACACATAACCACCTATATAGGATAACCTCACGCACATATGCAAAGGATCTGACACAACTAAGAAGTAAGAACACAAACTATAGAAACTCATTCACAACCCCACTTCCTCATGGACCAATCACCATACTTGTCATCCACCACGGCACTTGTCTTTCCATACCAGGACCCTTAGGCTGTCATACAAAGCAATAGTCAACCAGTTGCACATCTTCTGGATCATCACACTCGATGCCAAGATCAATATGTGATTTTCACAAAAGTAGGCTATATAAGTAGTTTCATATGATACCAAATGATGGTAGGTCAGTTGGCGCTAAGAAACTGAATAAGTAAGGATTAGAGCATGTGTTTGATCCTCTCCAATATCATTTTTAGAGGAATTTGAAGTCTTAATCTTGGTAACCGCTCTGAATCAGACTAATCTAAAAGCGATGAATAGATTGAAATATCTCAAAAAAAAAAAAAAAAAATTATAATTCCATATGACCTCGTATATTATAAGATTTATACTGAGTATTGAAAAATAAGATGACGATTCATCTCTGTCTAAATTCTCTTCAATCTCTCTCCTCCTTGTCTTCTTTGGTTCCAGAGAAGTATTCTTCCTAGAAGGATACATATCATCATCACAAATTAAAAATGAGCACTTTTTATTAAAAAAAAAAAAACCCAGGATCAAGTTTGAGAACCATGGCCGCATGATAACAATAATCAAGTCAAGGACCGACCTAATCCATTGATAAACTTTGTAACATTATATCTTGTAAAGCCAGATACCCAGATGCATCATGTCAGATAATAACAAACCAAAACAAAGGGTACTCATTATTTAAAACCATGCCACAGTCACAGAAAACCCAAATGGAAGCCATAAAAATGAGATCTATATTTTGAAGAGAAATTTTAACAAACAAACGAAAAATTACTGAGGTGATACGTACCAGTTTCTTGGATTCATTACCCTTGTTGAGGTGGTCGGTCCATGCCTCAACGGTGTGGCAGCTGATGACTTGTCCCTCTTCTGAAGCACTTGCCATTTCCAAATCCTTAATCTCTCAGAAGAATTCTTTGTTTCAAATTGTAATATCAAAGGAAAGAAGATACCATATAGCCATAACTGCTGCTCTGTCACTGCTTTATATAAGCAGGACAGGTACGAACCCTAGTTGAAAATGGGCTCGCTTTCGTCAATTTTTTACGAATTTGCCATCAACCATGATCATCGCGGAGATTCCCATGCATTTTTTTTTTAGCTGCATGCAAATTTTTTTGAATTGCCCAATTAATATATTATTTATTAATCCTTCTGAATTTGGAATTAAGTACAAATTTAGTCAAAACGATGAATTCCATTCATTCAACATAAAATACTTTCTGTTTAAAAGTTTATGTAATACGATATAATTTATTTTATTTCGGAAAAGTATTTCTTATTTTAAGTGGTATAACTTTTGTCTACAAAAAAAAATGGTATAATTTTAAGTTTCATTTTTCTACCCTCAATGTAGATAATTTATTTACATTAAGTTCAAAACGACCTTGTTTTGAGGCAGCAATCAAGATATTTTTGTAATTATAATTTATTTTAGAGTTATAATAGTATTTTTCATTATAATTTTTTATTTTTTCAACCCAAAATAACGTCATTTTGGGAGTAAATGTAGATAACTCATCTACATTTATCGTAGAAATATTACAGCCATAATTTTATGCCACTTTAGCAAATGTGTCTTGGTGCATCTTTATTGATTTTTTATATTCTCTTTCTACCAATACCAATAAAAATGATACAAAATTATATCCTTTAAAATAATAATTTTTTTTTTTTCATTTCGAAAAAATATTTATCATTTCTTTTTTAGGATATAATTTATGTCTTTTTAAGTGAAATGACCGTGTTTTAATACAATAGCGGACCTAGAAATTTTTTTTAATGTCTGCACATTTAGAATAAAAGAATAAAGGAAAAAATTTAAAGAAAATTTTAAATATATTAAAATACAAAAGAATATAAAAAAAAGTAATGAAGAGTCGACTAAACTGTTACCATAAAATATTTTGGGTCCTCAATCAAAATCATGGTCATCAGAAATTCAAAAAGATCCACATTAATTCCTCAAAAGAACTAACATGGGTCTATTTTGGAATTTAAAGGGATCACGAGTCAACTTTTTTTTAAGAGATTAAATTAGATCCTGTAATTTTTGTTGATGACCCAAAATATATTTTATACTTTTTTTTCCCAAAAAAATTTGTGTGTGCACTTGCACACACTTGCAATTACACAGGTCCGCCATTGTTTTAATATATATATTTATTATTTTTTTACATTCTTTCTCATTCACAAAATTATGAGGAGAGAGAAATAAAGAGTATTGTGGAGAAAAGCACTGTCGTAAAACCCGACTCGACTCGAAACTCGGCAAACCGGTTATCGGACCGGTTCGGGTCAAGCATTGGACCAGTCATGCATTGGAGGTGGCCAAACCCGGTCAAAACCGGTGACCCAGTCGGGTAATACATTTAAAAAAAAAATTAAAATACCAAAATTGTTTCATCTTGTGAGGAAATAATGTAGAACTCAATTTAAAAACTTTTTGTAATTTTATTTGCTAGTATACTCTTCTACAATAATCTCAAATTTCAACTTCCAATACTGAAGCAATCTGTGGAATAATAAATTAAGAGAATGTGACATATGTCATTTTAATGTAGATGAATTTGAAAAATATGAATTCAATGTCATTGAGAGGTATGTTTATGAGAATTCTGAGTAGCAATTTAAATTGACATAGTAATAGTGTGCATTTTCATTTATTTATGCTTCATGTTTTTGAGCTTATTTAGTGAATCTTATTTAATTCATTTTAGATATGGAGAATATAATTAAATTTATATGTTTATGTTTATATATCTATATATATCTGAGTCAACCGGTCTGATCAGTGACCCAGTACCCTGACCAGGTCGATGCCCGGGTCGGGTTTAATAACACCGGAGAAAAGAGAAGGTAAGAAATTAACAAGCATGTGCTTCAATACCAAAACACAATTATTTCTCTTAAAACGGCACGAAGTTGTCTCAATTAAAATGACAAATAATTTTTTTTCTTTTAATTTAATTTTTCATTACAAGGGAAAATGGGTCTCGATAATAAGATGTAATACCAGCCTATTTATTTGATATAAATCTTTTGTTTATATTTTTTAACTAAATAAGTTTTACAAAAGTTTTGACTCAATTTTTTTAATATACTGATCTAGTGGAGTTAGATCAAATGAAAATGAGTTCACAGGTCTTTAATATGTCTTTTGATCTATTTTCACCCTTATTTCCGATTCTCATATCTTAATGCATAGTCTATACAATTGATAATTAGGTCACACCTATAAGAACAAAGAGATAGATCCTCTCATGTTAATTTCTATATGCCAAAAGTTTTATATCTATTTTCTCTTTTTATTTACATTAAATAACTAGAATCCTATCAAAATTTATAAGCATTTATAAAAGTATGTTACTACAGAAATTTTATTTTGCAGCAATAGTTATAAATATATATTTTCAGGAATATATAGTTATAATCGAAAAATTATTTTTTTCTTTCTCTCCGTAACAATAGATAATTTATGAAGGAAGAGAACATAAGCCAGGGTCAAGGCACCATCGAACTCCAATATGGCTCTGCCATTGAAACCATATGGGGTTTATATATGACACGAATATTTTTTTGGAAAAAATGTGTATTATTTTAAAGAATATAAAGTTGTGTCATTTTACGTGAGAAAAAAAAATAGATAAAGGAGGAGAGAAAGTGGACAACAATATAAAGATGTGAGTCTCATCTCTTTATGAGAGTGAATTGACATAAATTGTGTTATTTAAAAGAACAAATATTTTTTCCTAACTCTTTTCTCTAAAGACAAAACACTGAAAAAGTAGATGGTCCCACCGAATCACAGCCAAATAAGGGGCTTATTTTTGCTAGCATATCAGACAAGGTCCATGTTGTTAACCGAATAGATTCGGGTTACGAAGAAAACAATTTAAGTGATAAAGGTAGCGCGGATGGAAAAGATATGCGGGTGCCCTATAAGAAATTCAATTGGTCCTCTTTTTTTTACGAGACAATGTATCACTAAAGCCCAATCTCATCCGCACCCAAAAAGAAAATATTTTTGTCCATTCGTCTTTTCGGGAGCGTTTGGTTAAGAATTTTTTTTTGGAATAGTAGGGAAATGTAATAGATAGAGAAATGATTGAAAAGTGAGATACGTAGAAAAATATAAAAAAAAATTATTTGGTGAGAAAAAACTTTACTGAGAAAATTAGATAACTTTATGAAATCAACATTGCATTAAAAGTGAGATAACCAATTTTCCAAAAAATTCCACCTTCAAATTGGGTTTCTAAACAGTGCAGATATCTATGTTTCTCATAAATCCATACAAATTGCATAGATGGATTTTTGGTGAAAATATGTTGAAACAAACATGGTGTTTCTAAAAGCCATACTTGAGAAACATAGATATCTCTTGAAAAGCTCCAAACCAAACACCACCTTAGTTCTACGCTGTTTAATACACGAATTTCGCTCGGATAAAAGTATTTTATTTAAGAGTTGTTTGAGCACAACTTGTACTGAATACCCATGTTTAGTAACGTAATGTATTCTAGTAACAAGGAGAATAATTCCAACTTTTACTTTTGGCCATCCTTTTTTGAGATCTTCATTGTTTGACACCCGAATATTACTCGTACCAAAACGAATATCTTTTTTCAAGAGTTGACCATACACAAATTGTTCGCAAGAATAAACCCCACTCCCCCCCTAGGGCCGGCAAAATGGGCTGAGCCCGCCGGGCTGGCCCGCCCCGCCTGCCAAATGGGGCGGGCTGGGTTGAGTCTTTCAACCCACCAGCCCGCCAAACCCGCCCCGCCAAACCCGCCAGCCCATATGGGTCAGCCCGCCACGGGGCGGGCTAGCCCGCCAAGTCATTTTTTTTTTTTTTTTAGGTTACCCAATTGTTATGTAGCTCCGTATCTTAGATTTCTCTGCTTGCAAGTGGCTTTTTTGAATTGTTGTGGACTGCTCATACAACACTTTGTTACTTGTTTTGTTATTCTATTTTATCCTGATATGATTTTATTTTTTTATTATTATTTTTGGATTGAAAGATGCATATTTATATGCAGATTATTAAACACTGATCTTCTTGGTTTCATAAGCACATTAGGATTTTATACAGATTTTTGTATGCTTTTATGCAGATTTTTTTATGTGATTTTATGCAGAATTTAATTTTTTGTATTTAATTTTTTTATTTTTTTTATTTTAGGCGGGCTGGCCCGTAGCCCGCCAGCCCACTCATAAAACGGGCCGGGTTACTCAATTCAACCCATTTTGTCAAAACGGGCCGGGACGGGCCAGCCCATTTTTGGCGGGCTAGTGGCGGGCCGGGGCGGGCCGGGGCGGGCTGGCCCATATTGCCAGCCCTACCCCCCCCTCTCTTCTGGCCCACATATAGCTTTTAAAATAAAACTTAATAAACAAAATACAAGAATAGTAGTATATGACACATGTCGCGTTCTTTGCAACTTACATATCGCTTTTAAAAGAAAATTTAATAAAAGAATGCAATATTTGACATACGCTTGTGTTCTTTGCAACGGGTTGTTAATGCAATTGTGAAAGATGAATAATAAAACTATACAAAAAAAAGAAGATGAATAATAATAAAAAAATGTAAAAATTGCTAAGCTAGAAGACAAAGATGATGTCCTAGATGTGGCATCAAAGATGTGCTTAGTCTCGTATGCCTGTGAGATGGTGGTGAAGAATTTGTACCTTTTACGCGACTGATCTTCTGCACTCTGCTTTTTCTTGCTCCTGTAATTCAAAATAACTTAAAAATCAAAGTAGCTATATTCAGGACTAAATGAAATAGCAGCTCCCCTCCTATCTCCAAAGGCAAAACACAGTATGTGAAGGGCCAATCAAAATCCATGTATACCAACCGCGATTTGTTAGAGAGGTCACACAGACAGTCTGGGCGTCAATAAGAAACGGGACATGAAGGTGCTACATGCCCCATTATCTAACAAATTGATACCTCATGTATAAGAACTAAGAAGTCCTATAGAAGCAACGTTATCATCGAAATACAAAGTATATTGTAATGTTTCATAAACTTGGAATGTATTACAGTTTTATACAAAGTAGAACAAGTACCAGTAAGAGAAACATATACTACAACTGAATCATGTCTTTGAAACAGTAGGTACCAAGAAGGAACCAACCAATAAGAACGGAAGTGAAGAGGAACCAAAATTTTAGGAAGGTGAAGCCCCCAAATGTGACTCCAAGAAAAAATACAACCACAAATGGTATGATAGATCGCAGCATAGATACTTTGCTGACCCAACGTCCATTCAATAAAATGAAAATTGCAAGGTTCACCACATTCCATCCACCAGACTGGAAGCCCAACCTGTTCAAATTATTGGCAACAAACGAGTGGCAGTTGCACGTAAAGAGATTGTAAGATCGATGTTGGAATTCTTGAGTGCTCTTTCGTAGTGCAGCATCCCAAGTCCTCAAACCTACTCCGGTTTCATCCTGCATGTAGCATTCCTCACCATTGTATGCAGACTGACCCAAAGGGATGCAACATTGCTGACAGTTATTTTCAACAACATTAGAGAAGCAATAGAGAAGCAAAAAACCAATGGGTTAACAATTTGGACAAATTAAGTAGTTCCTTTGAAATATAGGTCTTTATAGCTATCATAGGGGTCCAGCTTGTGTAAATCACAGCATGATGCAAAAATAATAGCACAAAAGAAAGTTACAGACATGAAGTTGTTTCACAAAGAACTCATTCTATAATCTTGCTTTCTGTATCTTGATTTGTCCCAAGAGATAACAGCAAAGCCCAGTTTAGTTCAGGACTTTTTTTTCCCCATGCATAAATGTGTTTACTAAGGGGAAACAAACATTTTCTGTGTTCTCTTCCCACAAGAAAGAAAATATAAATACAAGCATATATACCTTTTCTTTGGTTATTTGAAGATATCGAGTGGGAGATCCAAATGCAAAATTGTCCACACACACAAAATTAGGCCCCGCAAAATCCAATATCACTCCATCCTCTCTGCAGATGCCAATGTGACCAATGAAAGGAATGAACCATGAGATCACAGGAAGTGGTGACCACACAATGGAGGTTGGAAATCGAGCCCTTCTGGGATCAATTTCCATTGTTTGGGGAAAACCTCCTCCCATCATCTGCTGTTGCTCGGGATCCAACTCTGCTTCCATTGCAAAAGTTGGGGAGAACACTGACTTCCCTATACAGTCACAACAAATAATTATAAAACAGAAGTTTCTACATGATTCGAACCTTTAACCAAATCATCACCAACATGATGAAATCACAAGAATGCACGTCTAATGTCTAATATTTCCATGATTTAAGTGAAGCAGTGATGGAATTTAAATGTTGCCTTTCTTTCAAGGGTTTGAAGAACATTCTTGATACAGTGATCTCAACCGATTCTGACAACGAGGTATCCTACATCGTTTCTTACATAGATTCGGATTTTGAAATTGAAGATTGAGATTTGGTAGCGCAAAAATGAATTGACGGGAGAATGATCCCCAAACTGGCATATAAGTAATCATAACGATTCTTGATGAAATTACAAATTAGGATAAGAAACCCAAGCTTAGAAATGAACTATCGCAAGCACGGAACATAGAAAAGAGAAAGAGAGAGAGAGAGATCGGATCCAATCACCTGGTAAACCAGAAGCAGTGTCGCTACTCGTCCACTTTTGCAGCTGTTTATTTTCTTTCTGGCTTAGCAGTTAAAGGATTCTGAGACGGGACCTTAACTAACAAGGCTAAAATTCACATCTAACCTACTACTCTGTATCTTCTTCACAATTTGATTTTTGATTTTTGATTTATTAGTATTATTATTAGGGGAAATATATTCTAACAACCAAGTTGTGTTACTATCAATCAATCTCACTCGATTATGTTGATCCAACAGTTATATTTATTTCCATCTTTGTATGATCATGATTTCTCAAATTTAATACTTTATATTTATTTCCACCTTTGTATGATTATGATTTTTCATATTTAATACTTTCACTTTGAATATGAGAAATCATAACCATACAAAGATGAAAATAAATATAACCGTTAGATTAACATAATCGATCTAACCGTGAGATTGATTGGTAGTAACATGGTAGTAACACAACTTGGTTGTTACAATTTTCTTCCCCTCGTTATTATTTTAAAGAAAAATAAACATAGGAATTTGTGACTATTTCTAAAGGGCAAATTGATAATGACAAGTTAAAATAAAAATGGAGCAATTCGGTTTACTACTTCAATGATTTTGACATTGTCCTGTTAATTAATAAAAGATAGAGTTTAATATCTTTCTATAAAATAATTTTATCTCTTATATATATATAAAAATGTAAGAGATTCATATTTTTTTTTTCTCTTTTCTCTTCACGTGATTTTATATAAGTTACACTCACTTTTATACCTACACAGGAGATAATTTTATCTTTTATCAGTTCAGATTCATCAAACCCTCGTTTAGCTAATGGAAAAAAATGCAAAAGAAGAAAACAAGGGGAATGAGAATGTGAGTCAAATGAAGGTAATAAATCTTCAGAGTTCACAGCAACGTAAATATCCTTCTGATGGTATTTTGGATGGATGTGAGTAATACCTTTGCCCTGCTACATGATCGATTAAGCACTAGGCGATGGATTTATTTTTATTTTTTACGTTAGGCTATGGATTTCTTTTCTTTTCTTTTTTCAGCTAATCCAATATAGCGGTGGTATCATATTATATGCCTGTCTTTTCATTTATTATCACGAGATGTTTATTGGAATTTATGCTTAACATTTGATTTACACAAAAAGTGGGGTGAAAAGGTTGTTCTGAGCCTATCTGGTATAATTCCATATAATTCAATCAGTTAAGATTCCTCTGAAGTAAAAACCAACGTTACTAAAAGTGTATTTATCTTTTGGAATTAAAGTAGATTAAGTTCACTCACGGAGACTCTTTAGTTTATGTTAGCTCTTCATGAATGTATTTTTATTTGTGCACTTCGAAAGACTTTTTCCCTTTAAAGAAGTTTTTTCAATTCAATACAACATATAAATCATGTATCTCCTAGTTGCTGTTCTTGTGTTCAACTAGTGGAGGTATCATATTTACATATTGCAGTGGATCCATATCAGTTGCTGGTACTGACAAACCAGCTGTGCTTTTCTACTAAACTTTTTATCATTTGTCTTTTAACCAAGAATAGGACAACAGGATCATGACGATCCATTCAAACTCCCTTAATCGTGTGTTACCAACCAGAATAAGTAATAAAAGAAATGGTAACCCTGCTGCAACAAAGAAATGTTGTAATATTCGGTCGCCTTAAGGGACTTGTACAGTTTTGCTAGCATACAAAATCCTTTCCCCCCTAATTTCTTAGAGAGTTTTGTGTAGGAATCAATGGTTGGATGAGGGAAGAACTGTCACATTTTCCTTCCATTTGATTCTCGGGCTCAATGGGGACTACGACCTCTTTGACAGACTTGGTTTCTTCACTTCTTCCCCAGACAACAAGGTATAAGCCTGATACAATTAAGAAAGCTCCGATAATCCTGCACCTCAAAATTGAAAACAATTAAGATTTCTATAGCATAAACCAGAGGCAATGGATAACATAGTAACAAAGCTTTGATAATCCAACTCAAAGATTTAAGTGGATAACATATTTTGCCATCAGAAAATTTTCAAGGAAACAAATGAAATCAAAGGTGCTTGGATCATAAGAACCTACCCTCCCAAGAAGAATTCTTCACCGAAAATAATGGATGCCACCAAAGCTACGAGTAATGTCTGTAACGGTAGATATATTGAAGCAAGCACTGGCCCTCCCTTGCTGATAGTCCATATCTGTAATGCTGCTGCCAGCCCTGAAGACACCAGACCCTGATACAAACCAACCTAATCTGTCATCCTATTTGTTATATTTGGCTTCCTTTGACATGCAAATGATTATATAAAAACAAGTTACATCGTAGACCCTAATAGTTAAAACAAGTTTTCTTGATGTGTCGAGGTCACCACCAATTATGACCTCGGTTAAATAAGAAGGCAAAACAAACTTAACCTTGCTACAGTTTTGCATTATCTTTGAATTTTAACTTGCATCATTAGGCAATAAGAAAATTGATAATTGTCGTGAAGATGGTAACATGAAGTGACCAACATACTAATGAAACATGCAGATTGAGCTAGAAGTTTGATTTACAAACCGAGAACAAAATACTGTAGATCTCACTACTTGAATTGAGCTGCCAGGCTTTAGAATCCTTCTCAAAAAATGCTGCAATTGTCATAAACTGCACAATACCAAAGAAGCAAGTAAAAGCAGAAACTGTGAGTTTGGCTGAGTAATTTTTCAGAACAAATGCTTGCATCACAATCCAACCAGACCAACATAAGCAGTGACCAAAGAGATAAATGCCACCCAAGCTCAAGTTCTTTCCCGTGGCATCCCCGAACACAGACATGAAATGTTCCTGATGTAATGCTAAATGTGGAGTATAAATGGTAGGTCCCTTGTAAAGGGTAATGATTGAAGCTCCTCCAACAGAAGCAAGGACTCCAAGGACCTTGGCCAGACCATGTATCCTATTGAAGTGCACACTCTCATATCTGCACTTCACATATATAATTGAAAAAAAAAAAAAAAAAGTTGTAAGTATTCATCTTAGGGCTTTAACCTTTAAGGTGAAGGATTGTAGCTTGCCTGAGTACCGCAGCCATCAGAAAGGTCAGGGCTGGAACAGAGTTCTGCATAGCAGCAGCAAACGTTGGTGATGTGTTCTCCAAACCCAAGAAATAGAATCCTTCTTTCATTGTTATTCTATCAGAATCAAAAATGGGGATTTTAAAATTACACTAATATGTTTTATAAATTGATTGATCAATGGAGTAGCTTCATAAAAAAATCGTACCCAACAAGTCCAAGGAGGAAAAATTGTACCAGACAATAACTGGTTATTCGCGGCCTGTCTTTCCTTAAAGAAAGGAAAACAAATATATAAAAAAAAGAGTGAGATAGTTGAACCGGTTCCTATATATATATATGCTATAGAGCTAAAGAAAGAACATACCTCTCTGAAAAATATGCAAGGGGACCCAGAAGGACCAAAGCGGTAATGTTTCTATAGATAGGAAAGACAAACTTGCTTACACCCGTATTGAGTGCAATTTTAAGAAATATATGATTTCCAGCATGACAAAATTGTAAAAAAGTTAAGGCTATGTGAAGCTTAGCTCGTGTAGGCACCATATTCTTATTTGTCTTCTGCTTTGTTTGCAGATACTGATGGATAGTTCAGATCCACTTAGAGAAGCACATGTTCAATCTTTTAGAGTTGGTTGACCGAGAGAAAGAGGGGGGGAAAATCTGTCTGGTAGATACAGATCCATCAACCCAGTTGTGCACACATGAAAACAGAAGAACTAGTCAAATTTGTTCTTTAGTCTTTACTATCTACAATGAATGCTGTCGTTTGTGGGTTAAAAATGTTCATTACTTACATTTTCCGCTAGCGTGTGATTGTGAACTGGTCTTTGTTGTCGTTATCTGAATGGATCTCTGTTTTTCATACTCCTAGTAGCTTTTGGAATGCAACTCTTCCTTATTTATTTTTTATAAATAACATATATTATTGTTAGGACTTAGGAGACACAGATGGAGTATTAAATCTTTAAATCTTTTTCAAAAACAATATTAAAAAACACCAAACATATCCTTTCGTCTCTATTTGTTAAGTTAGCTCAAACAGATGCTTTCATCTCTATTTGTTAAGTTAGCTCCCACATGCCATTTGTTCCCTCTTCCATATTTTTATTTCGAAAGTTATTTTTTTTTGGATTACTTTGGAAGGTCTTTTGATCGGCTTTTTGATCATTGTAGCTCTTATTTAATAATTAATTACATCTTGATTATAAATTATTTCAAAAATTTAACCTCTTCAGAAAACATAACACCAATTTATTTCTGTTTAATGATTGACCTAGTCCATCAAGTCTACCTAGATAACTCTCTTCCTATTTGAGTATTTTTTGAAAAAAATTTTTTTATCCAAATAGTCGAGGAGATACCTGATATAACTCAACAAGAAAAGAAGAAACTTCCAACACTTTCAAGATGACAAAATTATTAAAGGCTTCTAGCAAGTAGTGACAAATTCTGAATAAGGATGACATAAATCTCCCCTTACAACCCGGATGAACTAGTGAGCAACGAGCACGCACTCAACTAAACATGCTCCATCATAGTTTGATTATCAACTATCGAATTCAACTATCATTATTTTTCCGGGTAAATAATTGAATTTTTTTTTAGAATTTTAAAATATACCAGGTATTCCCTTGACTTATTTGAGTAGAAATTTTTTTCAAAAAATACTTAAATAAAGAGAGGACTGTCCGAGTAAGCTTGATGGTCAATAGTCAAACAAGGACACATTGATATTATATTTTATGAAGAGATTAAATTTTTAAAATAGTTTATAATCAAAGTCAATTTAATAATTAATTATTAAATAAAGACTACAATGATAAAAAAGGCCTCCTTTGACCTGTATAATTTTAACTCCGAAATTTATAACCCTTTTATACCATTTTGTTTTAAATGACAAACAGCATAAATGGCTAAGTCATATAACAATTTCTGTTTATATATTATTTTTCCCACAATAATAAAGCTGAAACTGGAAAGAAAGTTGGGAGTTATTTATTTTTTTCTATCTGTGTTGTGATCTGTTTTTTTTAGCAAATAAAAACAATATTAACAATCAAAGAATATATGTATATTTATATATTGAACACTAAAAACAAATATTAAACGGGCATTGGTTCGGTGTCTGCACTGGTTTCCAATACAAGACCTCTATAGTGGAGAGACACCAAGTCCACCAAGTGGGTGTTTGTTGAATGTTGAGCAGAGGAAGACGAGACAAGAGCTGAATTGCACAAACAGGCACACGCACACAGAGTGTGAGATAAGTCATGAGGAAACGGGATTTGGCCATTCTTATGCTTTCCGCTTTCGCTATTTTCTTCTCTCTTCAGGTACCCTATTCCCCCAGTTATCGAAAATTCACTCTAAAACCCTAACCTAACCCCCGCTTTCTGATACATCCAATTTAATTCAATTGATTAATTTGATTGCTGCCGACTATGTTTGTGTGGGTTTTAATTCATTCAGCAAGATGGTGGCGTTTCGTTCAAAGAAGCGTGGATGCACCTGACCGATGAATACCCAATCAAATACGAAGCAGAACGCCTTCCGCCGCCGCTAGTTGCTGATCTCAACGGAGACGGGAAGAAGGAAGTTCTCGTAGCTACTCATGACGCTAAAATTCAGGTACATTCATATCAGAACTTGTTACCTCATTTTTGCTGGTGCCAATTTTGGTTCTGTTGCTAAGTTTCATGCTTGTTTTCTTATCCTTCATAATTGAAGTTGTACGTGTGCATACTTTCAGGAACATTTTCTAATTTTTTTTTCCTTGCTGATTTTGCTCAATAACTTTGTTACAACTGGTACTAGCAGTAGTAACAGGATTTTGTAATTATGGTGAGTTTTTTAGGTCTTGGAGCCCCATAGTAGGCGTGTGGATGAAGGGTTCAGTGAGGCGCGTGTATTGGCCGAGGTGTCTCTGTTGCCTGACAAAGTGCGTGTTGAGTCTGGGAGACGCCCTGTTGCTATGGCCACTGGCTATATTGACCGATATAAAATTGGGCAACCACAGAAACAGGTTTTGGTTGTAGTGACATCGGGTTGGTCCGTAATGTGTTTTGATTCCAACCTCCAAAAGTTTTGGGAAAATAATTTACAGGTATGATGTTTTAGTTGTACCATTCCTCAAGATAGAATTTTCAACATAATCTTTTAGATTATCCTATTATATTATGTTCAGTATACTAATTCTTTTAGTAGTTGTTAACAGGAGGATTTTCCTCATAATGCTCACCATAGGGAAGTTTCAATCTCTATAAGCAATTATACTCTAAAGCATGGAGATACGGGATTGATCATTGTTGCTGGGAGGATGGAAATGCAGCCACATGTATGTTTCACTTTCCTCCTTGTTTCCTGGTTTGTTATTATTTTTTGCTAAGTATGTATGCCCTTTTCTATATGCTATGGCAATACTCACAATCTAATGTGGATGATGTTTACCATCCTTTTTGAAAAGTGAAAACTATTAATAGTTTGAGTAACAGTAGTCCGTGGCTATCTTCTTTCTTTCTTTCTTTTACACTCTGCAAGGGCAGACATGAAAGTTCCTCAGGAATTTTATTTGACAAGGTGCGATAGTAATGTGGGTTTCGTGCTTAGTTTCAGAAATTTTTCTGTTATTTGAGTTTTATAATGGCAATAATTTGCATCTCTAGTTTATGCTTGGAGTTGTTGGTATTATCTTCTAATCTAAACTTTGTTTCTTTGCTAGTGTTTGGTTTCTTGGTCTTATTGCTGTCTTAGTTTGGGAATAAACTGTTTTGGTATAGCTTATGTCAATTGCTTTCCACTTTCAGATTTTTATTGATCCTTTTGAAGAAATGGGAATGGGAGCTAGGTTTGCTGAGCAGCATCGAAGAAGTGCTTCTGAAAAGGAGGTATAGACATGTTGCTAGTGGATGCTAAATTTTGTGCTCGTTTTCTTTCACTATATTGTAGGTTGCTAAGGGGTGATAGATTTTGGGTTAAATTGAACAGTTCTTAATAGTCAATTTGAATTTCTATTCTCATTTGAATACATAACAATAAATTTTCACTAAGGCTTGGCATAAGTAAACCAATAAACTCTATGCACCTTGCAATAAGTAGCCCTATGAATCTATACATCCATAATCCACTAGCTAAATAAATAGGAGACTGTTTGACTCCTTACTTTAAAATTTTCTTTTATGAAAATATGAATCAGGTAGATGTCAGTTATCTTCCCATATTTAAGTGGAAAACTTTGACTATTTATTCTGTTCCTTGCCCTGGATAGGCTTCCGAAAACTCTGGAACTGTGGATTTACGCCATTTTGCATTTTATGCATTTGCTGGTCGATCTGGCACAGAACGATGGAGCAGAAAAAATGAGGTGGTGTGCTTTCTTCTTTGGTCTTTAGCATGCTTTATTGTTTGGGTGTTGCCATGTTAAATTGAAACTGAATTTTTTTTTTATTAATGAATGCATTCTTCCTTTTTATTCTAATTTATTGGTTTGAAGGATACATTTTTTTATCTATAAATTCATAATGTGTACTCTCTGTATCCCCTCCCCCTGTCTGTCTTATTATTTCAAAGTTTATCTTGGTGCTAGCAATTCAGGTTCTAGACAGTATGTCTTTGTTCAGAAAGAAACATGAAAACTGAAGGGAAGTTATAATTAAAAAAAAAAAACAATCAAACAATGAAACAAATAGGACCACCTCCCATCAAACTTCAACCTTAGTCTTATCTGTTTTTGACACTATATTAGATGTTTTACCACCAATATTGTTGTCCAGTTTGATTGTGTGATTGATGCTAATCATACATCTATTTTGTTTGATAATCTTGTGTAGCATCATCCTTTTTTCTAATTACTTGGATTGTCTTTTCATTATTCAGAACATTGAAGCGCATTCCTCAGATGCATCTCAGCTAATTCCACAGCATAACTACAAGCTTGATGTTCATGCTCTGAATAGCCATCAACCTGGAGAGGTACTTACATTATAGCTGTTCACTTAAATACTAAGCCTAAGGGTATGTTAGATTGGTGGAATGTGATGGAATGGAGTGGTAGAAATATCATTCCATCCATTGTAACCTTTCACTACTCAGCGAGTAGGATTTGGGGTAAAGCAGTGGAATCATTGTTTTTCTTTTTCAAATATATTTATTATACTATAACCTAAAAATATACATATTGATTTTACTGTTCTGCCCTTTAGTTCAATTTCTATGAATTTAATTTCCTTTCCTCATCAATCCTCTAAACAGCTTCCAAACGAAGGAAAAGTAATACCATCCCTTCCCACTCCATTCTATTCCTCTACAGTACACTAAAAAATCCAAACATAACCTAAATCTGTTGAAAATTGTCATGAACCATCTATTCAAAAGCTTAAGCTATTAGGTGAAAACTCATGAATGGTTATATATTTCATCTTTAACATGCCTGCTCACACAAGAGCCATTTGGACTTGAAGCGTGCACAATGCACACGTCCTCTACATTGTGTTGAAATTCAATATTTTATTAGAAGAATAGAGGCGGTAAGTAGCAACTCTAGATCATATTGTCATAGAGGCTCCAATACCACCTTGAAAACTTAAAATATTTGAATATCATTTCTTGTATTTTTTGTATAGAATTATTTAACATTATATAGACACAGGTCAATTACTACTTACTTGAAATATAGCTAAATCTAAGGAAACAAATCTGTCCCGATAATAAAAATAATTTGTAATAATTAAATAATTATTTTATTTACAACAATAAGTGTTGCAGTGCTTGTTTTCAAATTATTACTTACTTCCAAGTTCCAATAGACTGGACTTCTAGTCATACCTTCATGTTATCCACCTTTTCTCTTAATATGATCAATCATTGAAACAAATATTTGTTTGTTTATATGGAGTTTGCCAGAAGAACTCCAGTACTCATCCAAGTCTATCTGAGAAACTTCATCAATCCCTTTGTGTGTGGAAACAGTAGCATGTTCACATAGTTGATTGTTTTATTTAAATTAATGTTATTGTAAAATCTTTATTTATGATTATACATATCTTCCTAAAAGATAACTTCCTATGACATGTGAAATTCTAGTTTGAATGCAGGGAATTCAGAGAATCAATCCTGGGAGTTATGCCACATCACTGGGTACATTATAATAGTCAACCTTGATTAATCTTCTGTACAAAAGCTTAATCTCAAATGTCCTATGCACTTGACATTTATATAAAATCAATTATCAGGATAGAAGAGAAGATACTTTGTTGAAGCTGGCACACTTCAAGCGGCACAAGAGGAAAACATTGAAGAGAACACCTGGAAAGACTATGAATTACCCTTTTCACAAGCCAGAGGAAAACCATCCTCCAGGGAAGGACTCAACCAAAAAAATTTCAAACATAATTGGGAAAGCAGCAAATTATGCAAATTCTGCAAAATCTAAGAAGGTTAAATTCAAACCATCTCATGCAACTGCTGACGATGCTGAATATATGTGATAATTCTCAGTCATTAGACTTAATTCCATTCTTGACACAACGAGACTAGTTTTAAGATGATATTAATTGGGAAACTCTGGAATTCTTTCCCAAACATGATTTAAGCTAGAAGCTTTTGTTGTCTGTATGGGGTAATTAAGTGCTCTGTACCTGTGGAGTGCAGAGTATTGATCATCAAAGTTCCTCATTGATGTGGGCCCTTACTATAAATAAATTTTGAATTCATTCTTCAATTAGTTTTATGGCTTGCATATAAAACAATTTGAGGACTATCATGTTTGTAGATTATAGTACTGTATGAAACTTGGCATGTGCAAAAGCAATAACCTGAGTGAATAAAAAAAAAAATAGCCTGGTGGAAACTCAGGTGTCTTTTTTCCCCTGAAATTAGTTTAACTAGAGTAGTAGATCTCAGCTGTGGTAAAACATAACATGTCCAAATTTATTAAATATACTTAATTAGAGGTTTGCTACATTAAAGTAATGTCTGTGTAGTATTATTTTATGTTTTATTGCCCATTAGGAGAGAAGTTTTCGAACAAATAAAATGGGTGGCATTTTATGGCATTATGGAAAGCCAGCTTTTTTTGGAGGGGGAGGGGGTTATAGAATTTACTGTGTTTTTCATAATGTTTTTCTTTTGGGATGCAGCACCTACCTTATGTTCCAACGATAACCAACTACACCCAGGTTTGGTGGGTTCCTAATGTCATCGTGGCTCATCAGAAGGAGGGGATAGAAGCTCTTCATCTGGCATCTGGTCGAACAATATGCAAGGTAAGCATAAAACTACTAATTTACTTGAACTTAGTGTTTAACCATGGATGTCTTGATTAAGTCACAATACAAATTTGTCTAAATAATTATTGAAGGCTGTAAGTAGTTGTAAAGCTGAATATTCTGATACTGTTCACTGCTTATAGAGCACATTGTCTTAGTCTAAAAAATGTTTGCTCCTGTGATTTTAGTATTTAAACAGGCCTGGTTTCAGCCAAAATTTTATTCAGCTCCATCATATTATTCGTTTGTGATCTTTTTCATATCCGTAATGACAAATTTGTTTATCCCAGCTTCACCTTCAGGAAGGTGGTCTACATGCTGATATTAATGGCGATGGAGTTCTAGATCATGTGCAGGTTCATGTTTTTTCACTTATATTTTGGTAAAAAAATAGCTAGATCACGTTAATTTAGCATGATAACAGATGCGGGGATATTCTTCTGCCTGATGTGTGGAATACTTATCCTATCAGGCTGTTGGAGGAAATGGTGCTGAGCAAACTGTAGTTTCTGGGTCCATGGAAGTGCTGCGTCCTTGTTGGGCTGTTGCAACATCTGGCATACCAGTACGGGAACAACTCTTCAATGTATCTATTTGTCATTACACCCATTTTAACTTATTCCAACACGGAGAACTTTATAGAAGCTTTAGTCATGGTTCAGATATGTCTTCTTTAGAGGTAGCAACACCTATTCTCATTCCTAGAAATGACGGTCATAAGCATAGGAAGGGAAGCCATGGCGACGTTGTCTTTTTGACCAATAGGGGAGAGGTATGCTATTGTTTGACTTCCTGTGGTTATTTAACATTTGTTCAAGAGTTTGTTTGAGCACCATTCGAAACTAGTTCTTCAATTTTGTTTCTTGAAATGTTTCAGTCTCAATTAATTTATATTTGTGGTATTTTGAGATATTCCTGTGGGGATTACTTCTCTAGAAAAAACATTTACAGAATCTTGTGAAATATGAAATTTTGAGATTTAATTTGGACGTAAACTAATAAATGATCTTTTGAGATATCAGTTATGCTTCTTGTAGTGCTTGAATAGGTTGAAATGGAAACACGATCTTATTGATACTGATATTGGTGACTTGGTAAAAATCGCTTCTTGCAGATTACATCATACTCCCCTGGCTTGCATGGTCATGATGCTATTTGGCAGTGGCAACAATCAACGGGTGTTACATGGTCAAATCTGCCTTCCCCATCAGGGATGATGGAAGGTGGTCTGGTGATTCCCACACTAAAGCCTCTCTCCTTGCGGTTGCATGATAGTCAGGAAATGATCCTTGCAGCTGGTGAACAAGAAGCTGTGGTAATATCACCCGGAGGTAGTTTATTAGCTACAATTGAACTACCTGGTCCACCTACACATGTCCTGATCTGTGAGGACTTCTCAAACGATGGGCTCACTGACCTTGTTCTTGTCACCTCTAATGGAGTGTACGGCTTTGTCCAGACCAGGCAACCTGGTGCTCTCTTTTTCAGCATGCTCGTTGGTTGTCTCATAGTCGTTATGGGAATTATATTTGTCACTCAGCACTTGAATTCCATGAAAGGGAAGCCTCGTCCCTCATCCGGTCCTCGATGAAAAGGAGCTGAAATTTATACTAGCTGAACTTTGCAGGCGCTACTGAAGAAACACAAGAAAATGAGGTGTACGCAAAACCAGTGGAGCATCAATAGTATGAAATTTTGAGGAGGTGCTGGACCGTGTAGGACTGTTGACTGTAAAATTTTGATAGAAATGACATATGAACCTTGCATGTTGAAAATTTGTTGTTATAACATTATTATAAGGAAACTATACTGTCCGCTTCAGTGATATTTGACTGCTTTTACGAGGATGCTATACTGTACAAACTCGTCACGTATTCAGAATTAGTTGATGCACGAGAAATTCGCAGGATAGTTTTGGAGAGTCACCACTTTATTCCGTGAAAGATGTATGTTGTTTCAATTTCATGGAAGTCTAGTTTTATTATTTAGTCTTTAACCATTTCAATTTAGTTTTATCGTAGGCATTTGTATGAAAAGTACATGGAAGGACTCAGTTAAGAAAATATCTTTTATGGACCGAAATAGCAGTTTTTTTAGGTTGTATCCGTTCAAAAGTAGTATACATTGTAACGTACGCGGATTTATTGGGGAGGACATCACATCACATCAATAACAAACGAAGAATGTCTTAATTTCTTTCTAAGCATCTTAATCCAGCTGATGATTATGCTTTTATTCAGAAAGCTTGCGATGGCATTATTTAGTTTAGCTATGATTGAACTTGCTTTGCCTTTTCAAAGGGAAGAAAAGGTTTGGAAAGAGAAATCAGTTTATACTATTCCAGATATTTAATTACTTCTAAATAAAATGGGCATATGCTTCTGCAGCTATTTTCAAGGTAGATTTGCATCACTTCGCAGAATTGATAATTTATTTAAATGAAGCCTAATCACCAAAATTCACTGAAAGGGTCTTATTGGAATTACGTGTTTTTGCTTCAAAAGAGCCCAGCAATCAGCAATACCATTCAAGAAAGCGATTTGGACCTGACAGAACCCATTGCCGGCACTTGATTTCTCAATCATCGGAAGAGACCTCGACAGGCCCACATATTTCAATTTTTCATTCAAAATCTTACGTCCTTTCAATTTCCATTACATAAACTCCATATGCATGCAATCACGATTGGCCATCCTGGATTTCCAATTTTCAAATCCTTCGCAAAATTCTCTTCTCTTCTATTTTCAAGTCACAAACTACTTTCAAGTTTACATGAAATAGAAGTTTTTTTTTTTTTTTTTTTTAAAAAGCCTTCTTTTGCTGCGTTGCTTGCAATTACTTCTGAACCGCGTGTTAACAATCTTAGGCTTAGCAGGAGCCTAGTGACATAATGTACTGTGCCAACAGAACAGTACATGTGTATGATCTAGCAACAAAGGGCTGGTTTCATACGTGGACAGTTTACGACCTCAACATAACTTCTCTCTTCATTCCTTTATAAACAAAACAACACATGCTTGAGATTTGGTTACTCAGAGAGACATGTACACAGACAAAGCCTTCCTTCTCTCTCTCTCTCTCTCTCTCTCTCTCTGACCCAAAAGACATACAAGAAAAGATTTTGAAGGAGAAAGGCGTGCCAGCCATATTCATCTCTCTAACTAGTAGGCTTCTTGTTGGGACCACCACAACTGTTATGGCAGAGATAAGAGACCACCATTCCATTATGTTGCACTAGACTCCTACATGCCTGGCCTCACCCTATGATACTACTGCTGCTCCTGCCACAGTACGAAAACGCCATCAACCCATTATTCTGCAAGAAGCCCTAGCCTTCATTTCATTAGCTTTGGCCCTGCTTTCTCTTTATAAAGCAAAATCTGTTCAATTCAAACTTCAAAATGCTTATACTGCGCCCTCAGTCCTTTCCTCTCCAATTATACTACAACAATTTATGGACACGTGAAACTGTGCAGTCTGTTTCAAACGTTGCACTGCCAGTGACAATAACATAAACGACCCGGACTTGGCACCAACTAGAGTTAAGAGCTAAATTACTTAGCTGCATCACTGCATGCCTGTTTCGCCTGCAAAATATAGTGATATCGACAAGCTGTTCATTTGAGTTTCCAAGGCCAGGAGGCCAGAACGAAGGCTATGAAATCAAGGTGCGTGTATTCACTTCCTGAAATGTCTGTTTTAGTAGTTTAAGCTTTTTGAGTATGTGATAGGATGAACCTTTTATTATTACAAAACAACCAAGGAAAAAAAGCACATAAAAGTATAGAGTTGAAAATGCTATTGTTCAGCAAAATGGGGGAAAAATTTTGTTCAGCAAAGTAACGGATAGAGTTGAAAATGCTATTGTTCTTTTTAGTGCACAAAGAAGAATTAAGAATCCAATAATGAAGGAAATTTATATTTTAAGCGGGGAGATCATGGATCTCACCATTATCATCGACGTCTCTGGTAATTGGTAAAGTGCTCTCCATATTTCACCGTTTGGAAAGATAAAATTCAGAAATTCTTATTTCATTGTGCTCCATTGTGTAACTATAACATATATGACTAGAGGAAGCGTTGAAGTATAGAGCTAAGACTTGTGTCGCATCCATGGTACAACCATTTTGCATTCACGTTAAGACTTACTTTAATTTTTTAAAGTGCTCTTTTAATTTTAATAATAATTGTTAAATATCATAGATACAAGAGGAAATGATAGTAATCCTTGTTGTATTAAACTACACAACATTGGTGCTATTATATAGTAAACCAATTGAAGAATACAAAGAGACACACTCAATGTGGGACTTCTACACTATTAACACTAACACTCTTAACACTCCCCCTCAAGCTGTAGCATATAGATCATATGCTACAAGCTTGATACATAAATAATACTCTCATTAGGAACCAAAAACAACAATGCTACATCAACGAAATGAAATGACTAAGTACAACAAATCAACTGAACTGACCATCAGTCTGAAGAGATGATAAAGAGACAGTGCTGGAATGGACATCAGAGCATGGATGGTGCCGGAATTATCATCGGCAAAGACAACTGAGCTGACCAGGACATCAGCATCAAGATCCCTCTCAGACATTTCATTTAACAGTTGATGAGCAGTCGTGGTTTACCCTTGACTATGCTACAAGCTTATTACAAGAAAGACCAAGTAACATAACATCAAAATAAATCTCCTAAATGAGAAACCAAAAATCAACAATGTGCTAAAAATGGCGTCGAAATGAACATCAACATGGAAGATGCCGGAATGATCATCGGCAAAGACAATTGTGCTGGAATAACCATCAGCAACATGGACGGTGTTCCCCCTCAAGAGGAACTTCTAAACAGTGCCGGAATTATCATCGGCAAAGACAATTGTGCTGGAATGACCATCAGCAACATGAACAGTGCTCCCCCTCAAGAGGAACTTCTAAACAGTGCCGGAATTATCATCGGCAACGACAATTGTGCTGGAATGACCATCAGCAACATGGACAGTGCTCCCCCTTAAGATGGATGATGAATAGTATAAATACTCCATCTTGGGAAGAAAGAAAATTAAAAAAAAAACAAAGCTTCGCGAAATCGAAAAAGTCGCAGGAGACGGCGGTGGGTCGTCGAAAAAGTCGTGAGAGACAATGGTGGATCGCCGAAAAAGTCACCGGAAAGTCATCGGAAAAGTCGCCGGAGACGGCTGTCAACGGTGGACGACGCGGTCAACGGTGGTCAACCCAACAACTTTCCAAGGATCATTCTTTTCTGATGTGACAGATCAGTCTAAGCTGCAGTCACAGAGCATACTAAGAAAAACTCGAAAAAGAAATAGCAACGGGAATCCCTCAAGGAGGGTGATATCTCTCTATAACCATATTGAAATTATGGAAAATAAAACTAAGTTAAACGGATTAAGATTCCTCTTGTTAGACTCTGATACCATGTTAAATATCATAGATACAAGAGGAAATGATAGTAATCCTTGTTGTATTAAACTACACAACATTGGTGCTATTATATAGCAAACCAATTGAAGAATACAAAGAGACACACTCAATGTGGGACTTCTACACTATTAACACTAACACTCTTAACAATAATAATAAATAAATAAAAACAACAACAAAACATGCTTCCCTACTACTCAACAGTCAACACACACACAGTAGCATATAAATAATCAGATAGACGCACGCGACACGAGTGCTATAAGATGAGATAGTTGAAGACAAATACAAATGTTAGTATTAGTGATTTCAGTTTTAGTTGTCAGGTATTTATTTTGAGAATACTAAATACATAATTTTTGCATAGAAGCAGGAGACAAACAACCAAATTATATTTAATGATGTCTGAGGATTTGACTAATGTGCTACCTCCGGAACCAAGAAGGCTGGAAAATGAACTTACGGACAAGTACGTAAGAATTATTTGTCATTACACAATTGCAAGCCAAATATAGATTATACTTACATATATATGTTGTTACTTCTGATTGAGAGCAACACTAAGAACTAGCTCTTTGCACAAGGAATTTTGAATGAGATAAGCATGAATCCCATTCGGTTGTAAGTGCCAGAACAAATATTTACATTTAGGATTGGCTTCAAACTCACATCCTCATCATGGGAGAGGTATGATAACTAAAAGAATTTCACAGTACAAGACGAGACATTCTACCATTAATATTTTCCAAACATACTAGTCTTACTTACTAAACTAAACGGCAAATTGCATTCAGATCATATTGGGCTGAGATGATAACAATGCCAATATTAGTGAAGACTTATCATTGCCTTACCGTACCCATCCATTGGATAAAAAAATTTCTAAAATATTCTCAACATTATCCTCCAAAATAAGGATGTCAGAACAATAAAATTTTAACATTTACTATCAAAACCTGGTCCATGCATGATAATATCTTAAGCCTTAACAGAAAGATTCTTTTGTAAGCCCAATACGATTTGCTTAGGTAAACACAAAAAACATAATTCTACAATGCAAAATCCTATATAACAATAGCAAGTTCTGGCATTTCCTCTTCATGCCCGTGAACTTTGACCAACCAGATAAGAATTATTCAAAGTCAAGATCAGAACCTCTTTATGGGAAAATCCATTAGCATTAAGACTTGGTTTTAGTAGTATAGACGAATTCCAAACTTCATAAAGCCAATGTAGACCAACCATAAGGAACAATGAAGGGTCAAATCTATGAGGCATAAGACATATATTCAATAACTAGTCAAATCCTAACAGAGAAACTTTTCAAGAGCCAGAGGCAAATTAAAGAATCAAGAAGTACAGAATTTTTATGTCCGCTAAATTCCTATATCTTCATACATTGCTCTTCATAAGTGGCTTTTTATTAATGTAGCAATATCCATTATCATAGTCAAAGGTGTTCAAGAATAATGATGAATGCATAATATTGGTTGTCTATAGCTTTATTTGTTTAAAAGCAATATTACTGTTTTTTATGATAAATACGCCATAGAAAGTTACTCATATTTGACAATACTCTAAATGAGAGAGCTTCGTAATTAAGAGTGAAAATGGAAAAGTTAGAAACGGGAAGTGTTGACTACTTTAAAAAAAAATGGAGAAGCATTTTAGCATATTTACATAGAGAAGAATCCGTTCCATTAGAATGTGTAAGTTACCATGCATATATGCTTTAGAGAAATTGAAACCCACAAAAGTCAAATTAAGGCCACATCGAGTGTGCAATATCTTCATAAGACCAAAGAGTTTTTTTCCCTTGAAGAATAAAAGCTTGCTCTCCACATAATGCTTCGTTCTCCATAGTTCATCAAAAAGACAAAATCTATTATAAAGGAATGCATGTTAGTCATATCTCTAACTTCATTTTTATTCCATCTTATCCCTCTAAAGTCAAACCTCAAAGTCTGCAATTTCCTAAAATAAAATATTCATAAAATCAAAAGTATTTTGTGGGTCATAGCATTATAAAAAATTGACTTTTGATGCTAGTTAATATCTATAGGTTATGTAATTGTGACTGTTAATTACATTTGGAGCTAAGGGTATGAAGCCAGGCCTAATTAACATAAGCACAGATAACATTGAAAAATTGGTTTATGGGAAACTGATGAGAGTAGGGGGTTGGCCATTATTCATGAGGAGAGAGTATACCTTGCATCACAAGGTTACGGAAAATGCTGACATCTTAGCCCTTCTTTTTATTTTACTAGTTTTAGTGTTCTTTGATCAAGTAACAGTTTTGTATTATGCCATATGCTGTACTCAATAGACATAAAATGGAGTGTTCCCCCATATACGTATAGGTTCCTGCATGAGCATTAAATATGAGCATATTGATAAGCAATATTTCCCATTTAGTAATCAACGTCACATCTATGCAAAGTATGATTGAATAAGATAATAGAATTACAGTATCACATGGGAAGAGGGAGATAGATATTTCACCTTTTAAACTTGAATGCTCATGCATGGTTGGACCGCCCATACCGAAATATGCAAAAAATAAATAAAAAACAAAAAAAGAGAAGACAACGAAGAAATCCTCCTGTACTGTACAGTTAGTCCAAATAAACAAGAAAACTGTGTTTCAAGTTCAATTTCAAACCGGCAAACATACGGAAAAAAAGGGAAAAAGCAGCTTCGAAGTTGAAAACCAAACACAAAGTGTGATAGAAATCAATTCAACATGAATTGAATTCTACCATCCCCCAAAAATAATATAAAATAAACAAAGACGCAGTACACCACAATATATTAGAACCAGATGTCCATTAATCATATCGTACAGAGAAATAAACAAATTTAAATAGTTTTACCTAGTTATCCTTATCACAAAGAAAAGAGAAGAAGAATGATATATTTTTTAACTAACTAACCATTGAAAATTTGCACCAAATTAAATACACCAAGCGTCTGCATTTTCTCTTGTTCTCTTTTCTTTCTTTCCCTCCTACATGAATGCGTATCAACTATAATACTAGTCCACTACAAGATTATCAAACGGTCGAAACATAGAGTGGGAAAGAGAGAGAGGAGAATAATAAGGGATACATTAAGACCATAAAATAAAATTTCTTTCTTTGGCCTTTCATTGTTTGTTCAAGATCTTGGGTGAGGGAAGAATTGCGTACCACTACCAGGCATAAAGGCGTTAAGAGGAGCTGGATACAAGGAAGAAGGATCGACGATTGCCCCAGACACAACGGCAGCGGCGGATGCAGCGGTGTTCGACGGCTGAACTCCGGTGGAGGAGCTTTCCATGTAATTACTGCTATCTGGACCGTAGTCGTAGAGAATTCCTTTGAACACATGCCCTCCAATGTTTACAGCCGTTGAGTATGCATACTCTTCGTCCGCATCTTCCATCGAACTAACACGTACGCACCTGAACTCCGCAGAAGAACTCACCACCGCAGGAAAATTTACATCATCTAACCCTTTTTTTTATAATATATTTAGAGAGGAAAAAAAAAAAAAGAACCATTAGGTAGATACACAAGAATAATCAGTCATTCAAAAGTGACCAAAATGCAAAATAACCTTTATAGGAAAAACAAAACAATATTAAAAAAAAGAAACCATCGAATGTAACCAACCACACAGACACTTCTTACACATGACATTCAACAAAAAAAAGAGAAGAAGATGAAAGTAAATGTGAATATGTTGGTATGCTGGAGTGAGTGTCAGCAAACAGTCACACGCATTCACAGACAGACACACACACACACACAAAGAGAGGGAAAACAGCTTCTTCCCTGACAATCCATTTTCCAGGGCAACTAAAACAACAGTGTTTTGGAAAAGAAAAAGGGAAAAAAAGAAGAGAAATCATGCTTCACACGCAAACGATACGGTCCTCGTTAGCGTTATCCTTCGAAAACTTTCTCAGTCCCTCGACATCTTTTTCAGAGAAATTCTCTCGACGCGTCTCTTCAATAGTCTCAAGTGTCAATCACAGAAACTGTGAGTGCGTATGTGTATAAATATATGCAAAGTAAGACAATACAAAGAAAGAGGCAACAACAAAATGATGATGAACGTGTACCTGAGGGTGAGGGGTTTGTAGGTAAACGAGTGCAGGCGAGAGGCGAAGAGGTTGAGTTATGATCTCTGTGCCTTCTAGGAAGATCTTCTTCTCCTCCTCCTCCTCCTCCCCCTTGTTGCAAAGTAGCTAGTTGCTGTTGTCTCTCGCGGCGCTTGGAAGCTGGAACCCAAGTGCTTCTCACATGGGTTTGGCAATCAAAGCCTCGACTCTTGCAGCAAGTCCTGCATCGCATGTGAGGGCAATCTTTCTTCGCTTGGTTTCCGCAGTCTAAACAGCTTATCCCTCCGCTTCCGCTTCCTACGGCGGAGCTGCTCACCATGAAGGCGGATCTCGACGACGATTGATCATCGGAAACGAGCCTGCTGGGCCCCACACCTAAAGCAGCTGCTGACGAGTAAAGATCTGGGTGGAAGAGAGGCCGCACTTGAGGGATGAGTTGTTGTTCTTGTTCTTGTTGATGTTGTTGTTGGTTCCATAGCTCGAAACCTCGGTAGGTGGAAACATCGTCATTTTTGTTATACCAGAATAAGTTGTCGGGAGGAGGAATATCCGTGGGTGAGTTGTGCTGGTGTTGGTCGTTGGTGTTGGTGTTGTTGTTGTTGTTGTTGTTGTTGTTCCCTCTTCTTCCTCCGCTGCTGCCTAATGAGAATATACCCGCCATTCTTGTGCCGCCTCTACTAAACCTGACCCTGACCTCAATTGTGACCGATAATCCATATCAAGAAAACCAACCTCGATCGCTGTCGTTTTGGTTTATTGTATCGGGAAGCAACTAACCAACTCGGCCAAAACTCAAAAATTAATAATAATAAAAACCCAAATTCACAACTATTGGTTCAATTAATTTTCCCAGCGCTTTCAATGTGGGGTTGAGAATTGGAAGACAAGTAGGTGTAAATATTTCTTGAAATTCTTCTATTCTTTGGTTTTTGTGTGCGTGTGTCTCCTCTCTCTCTCTCTCTCTCTCTCTCTCTATATACTCCTTTAACTTGTAGTAATAGTAGCTGTTATGGTTGGGGAAAGGGTAAATGGAAGGTTTGTTGGTTGAGGACAGACGAGAAACAGTGTCGGGGGCAGCGTTAATCGCGCCTTCAATTCATTCCAGTCTCTCTCTCTCTCTCTCTCTCAGCCAGCATTTATAAAAAGAGTAGCCACAAGAAACACAAAAGCACGATTTACAGCACTGCAAACGCCGCCATCCCCTTCTCTCTCTGCTGCCCCCTCCAATTTAAGTCTCACATCCCATTCTCTCTCTCTCTCTCCGATTCTTCCTGCAGAGTTTATGATTCTTTCTTCTTCTTTTTTAAGTTCTGAGCACTTCTCCTTTTTGTGTCTGTAGCCTGTGGTTAAGTTAGCACTATATTACAAAACCACACCACAGTAAGCAAGTTACCAGTCCACTCTTCCTTTTTATCAAAATTCTAATGGAATGGATGTCATCCATCTCATCTCAACGGTCCATATAAATTCCCGTGTTCATCCCACGTAGCACCTCGTTCCACGTGTCAAAACAAACAGCTTTCTGTCTTCCTTGTCCTCTGCCACCGGAAAACCCGCTGCTTTTTCGTGACACATTGCCCCTTTTATCTTCATTCATTTATTATATTCTTTTCATTTCTATTAAAACTCTTCGAGACTTATCTCTCATACGTATCAGTTAACATGATTATATTTTCAGGAGTATTATAATTATATAAAAATAAATTATTAATAATGAGACAAGAGAAAAAATTATATTACAATAGGTAATTTTAAAATTATCAATATTGATTCACTAAGTAGGATACTTTCAGTTTCGTATGACATAATTAAGTTAATTAACACATGACAGCTTTCATTTCCAAATTCTTATGTCCCGTTTATATTATTTATTCCCGTGAATAACTGTTGTTTATTTTAATGATTTTGAGAGATAATGGTATATGTTAAATTAAAGTAAACATTGATAATTTTGTATTAGATATATGAATACAGAGTGATTTTGAATTCTGACTCAAATCCCGCTGAGAGACTAATCAAAGATTACGCTTTCCTTATTGCAATGAACAAATCAATTTTGGTGTGATTAGTTTATTGAGGTAGAGAGATTTGGGACGGTGAAAAAGAGGTGAAGTGATCAGATTTCCATAAAAATAATCATGCTACTTCAACTATTATGTGCCGATGGAGGGGAACACAGCGCCACCACATCGTGATCGTACTTCTATTCTTTTCGTATTAATCAATATTATTAAGATTGATATTTTAAATAAAATTAAAAAATCATAAAATATAAGAGTGTAATATAAAAAATCGTAAAAAATTATAAAAACATAAAATTATAGTGATAAATTAAAATTTTAATAATTTATTATAATATTAATCTTTTTGTTTTTTCACTTTGAATTTTTTTTATTTTTTTAATAACAAGCAACTTGAATCGAATGGTTTTCCTTTCCAAACTGTTTTTTTTTTTATATAAACTATAGATAACCTCCAATAAAGGTCAAAAAATTTTAAGTCAGGAACATTTACGTTATAATGTGATTAATTTTCTTAAAAGAAAATTTTGTATATTCACAACAACTTTAAATTAAAATCTTGGTTAAACGAAATAATGGTAATAGCAATATAATATTATTGAGTGACACTTGTGTTTATGTGGTTATTTCATTAAACAATGTGCGATGGGATGAATGGATCATAAACCTGAAGTATGGTTGACCCTATTTAAAGAAGGGCAATAGTGTCATTGAACAAAGGTGCAAAGCATGATCATTCTTTAATGAAATAATGAGTAAAATAATGGTGTGGGACAGTGATGATTAATATGGTTAGAAAATAGAGAGTAAGAGAAGGCGCCGACCTGCAAGGGCATGAGCATTGAGACCTATCGCAGATATTTCGAACCGTACGGTGTATGCTTACTGAAAATCCCCCCACCCCCACTACACAACAAAAAAACTGAAAACTTACTACATTTATATATTTCTTGCCACATCACCCTCATTACAATTCTCTAATTGTGACTAATTATTATAAGCTTTAGTTCTACAAAATTATCTACACGTTTTCAAAATGATATTATTTTAAATTAAAAAATTATAATAAAAAAAATTATTATAATCTTAAAATAAATTATAATTACACAAATATATTAATTTTTTTTTCAAAACGATATTATTTTGGACTCAATCTAAATAGATTATCTACCTTGACTATAGAAAAAACAAATCATTATAACAAAAAAAAAATAAACTAGTGCTTTTTTAAAAATTAGAGAATTGACCAGACTTTTTAGTTATAACTAAGCGATGACTAAATTAATAATCAAATTATTACTATACATCACAAGATATATATTCATATTTAGAAATGAAATAAATGTAGGTAATATGTATTTCATAATATATAATATTAAAACACTTAAAAATTCCCCTTCAATATAATAAAGGCAATATTATTTCACACAAATCATTTTAGAAAAGATTATAAAATTATTTTACTCAATTGTTATAAATGATATATTATTTCTTGTTTGTTCAACCTTAATTTGCCCGATGAAACTCACCGTAATCACATTTAACTCTTTTCATAAAAATAAATTAATTCCTCTCTCATTTATATAGTTGTTCTGCATTATTGTGACAATATAAATCATTTGGCATTTAAGCGCTGTTTGGATGGGGTTGTAAAAAAATAATTTTTTATATTTGGTTATTTTAAAAGTATTTTTTACGAAAAGTAAAACTACTTAGATTTTTAAAAAGTATTTAAATTTAAAAAAAAAATTTAATTTTTGACTTCTATTTTTTTTTTAAAACAGACAAATATTTAACTTCCAAAAAATATAGACTTTTGATTTTTTTTATTTATATTTTTTTAAAATAGATATCCAAATAAATTTTATAACGAGAAATATTTTTTTCTAAAAATAATAATTTTTAAAGAAAAAAAAACTCTAAACTTGCCCTTTGTACTTTTCCAACTATCATTATCACCACATGATAATTTTTCAATTTTTCATCACCCTAACTCGAATGGCAGGCGTGATCTTCAGGTGCGCTCACTTTTCAGAACCAACAGCAAAAGCAAATATTCTTTCACTTTTATTTTTTTTATACTAGCTTTCAAATTATTTTTTATGAAAACAATTAAGTCTAATTTCGAACCATGCATAAACATAATAAAACTTTTCAAGAATTAGACAGTGTTATGCATAATAAAATTTGTATTATACAAAAAAAAAAAAAAAAAAGATGTACAAATAAGAAGACATGTATTAAGAATCATATTTTATCATCACCAGAATATAAGCAGTTGCAATGCTCATATCAATTTTAAAAAACTAGTTAAAAGCTATGTAGAGTTATTAGAAATTTTAATCATAAATATTATATTAAACCCTATTCACTGATGCAGAAGAATATTATATAAAAAAATGCATCGCCCGTGTAATAAGACAAAATATAAGCACAATTTTTCTTTATTTAATCTAATTAAAGGGAAAGGATCCACTTATCACTAATTAAGTTTGTCACTTTTTACCATCAAATTTTAATAGTTCATTTTCGTCAATTTGACGGTTATAATTTTTTGGATGTGACTTATTAATTAGTTATTATTTTTCAATAAATTTCAATCATCAAATTGACGGAAATCAAACGTTAAAATTTGATGATAAAAAATGATAAACTTAATTGGTGGTAAATATATATTTTTCCCTAAATAAATCTCTATCCGTGTGATAATATATATATATATATATATATTAGATTTTTGATTCATTAATTTTTAATTGCTTTAATTTAGTCTATTATAATTTTTTCCCGATTCTTCAAAACTTGTTTTTCCTAACTTTTCATTTAATAAGATAAACTGTTTAGTTTATTATACTCAGCATGAGAATTATTCTGACAGGACCTTGGATGCTATTATAAAATCTTCATAGTATGTTACTACTTCATATACATTTTCAAAGTAAGAAAGGGGAAAATGACATTAGGTGATTTATCATCCGGGAGATCTTCACATATCAAAGGATTAAGCGTTAAATTATAATAAATAAATCTGACACAATCTTTATTCAAAATTTTAAGATATTAAATATATGAATATTTTTAGTTATATATTCTCTCCTTATTTAATTTATGCATTCACATTTAAATACCACATCACAAATGTCATTTATTTAAATATATTAATACTAACAAACAATAAATTTAAACAAAACGGGAATAAATCAAAGTAGTGATGCCTGATCCCATTTTTTTAATCAACCATGGGTTCCAGTCAGTCGACCATGAATAACTAGTTGGATGTACTGCTAATGGGATATGATATGTGGCACCCTAATGGAGAATAATTGCTTAATGACTTACCTATATTCCATCGTAGGTCTATGTCATTCTCAAACGTGCCTTTCTCATGAAAAATATATATATAAATATTTTTTATAAAATAATAAAAATTGTACACATAACTTAATACAAATAATCTAAACCCCTTACCACTAGATCAATTATCTTAAAAAATATCGTAACATCTCTAAATGTAAAATATGTATAGGACGATGTCGCAGCTTGTTAAATGAATAATTTTTATCCTCAGATTTCTTTTATGTAGAAGATTTTTTTTTGCTTTAAAAAAACAATATGTCCGTATATTATGATTTCAGAGATTTTATTATTAAATTAATTTAAAAATTATTCAAATGTTATCATATTAGATTGTAAAAATTTAACATAATTAATCACTGAAAGACATAAAACCGTCACTAACTATATTTATATAGAAAATAAAATTGGTAATATATAAAAGGGGAAAAAGTTTCCGATGTTACTTTAGATAACTTTGTCTAATGTTCATCGAAACGACGTCGTTTTGGGGTTAAAAAATTAAAAAATTAGAATGATAAAGACCATTATAACCCTGAAATAAATTAAAATTACAAAAACACTATGATTTCCGTCCCAAAACGACGTCGTTTCGATGAACTTTAGGTAAAGTTATCTAAAGTAACTTTAGAAAAAACAAACACTGTATAAAAAGACAAATTTGATAACAATTTTATATGTTAGAAAATTTGATATAATGCGTGTGGGAGTTGACCAAGTAACGATAAGAGCATATATTTGATCATCCTCAACGGTGGCGGACATAGAAAAATTTGTTTATGTCCGCACATTTAGTAGCGGGGTGCTTCCAAATTTTTTTTTGTAAAAATAGTTTAAATCAACGCTTGAACCCGCTCATAATCTAGTTGCTTCCATAACAAGCTGCAAGCAATAGTTTGACCAATTATTTCCCCTCGTAAATCTTACCAATCCTCCAATCAATTTGCGTTGCTATATCTCCGTACGTTGTTACTTTGCTAACTAATACAAGAATAAAAATCTTTTTTGGTCCCTAACAAAAAATTCGGTCTCCACTTTAGTGCATTATAAAAAAAAATTAGTCACATTGTCTCTATGAAATTCAAAGTGGACCGATTTTGATCTTTTTGAGGGACTAATGTAGGTCTTTTTTTAATTTGTGAGGACCACGATTTTAACTAAACTTATTCACTCTAAATTTTTTAAGGACCTCGAGACTAATTTTTGTTATAAGGGATTAAAATGGGAATCATAATTTCTGTTAGGGACTTAAAAAAGTATTTACTCCTAGTATATATATTGAATCAAGAGATAAATAAGTACCTGCAACAACAAAAAAACTACAAAATCTTATTTTTATATCCGCACTTGCGGGCATTTGCCCTCAAGTGCGTCTGCCACTGATCCCCAATATTTTTTTTAAAAGAATTTTAAAGCTTTACTCCTGAATTTGTAAGTTACTTTTGATTTATAAAAAAAATGATATAATGAGAGTTTAATAATTAAGAAACTAATTTGACGATATTAAATACTTTTTTCAAAATGGATATGAAAAGTTATTAACATTTTATAATCTTTATATAATTATCGTAAACAGCAAAGAATTTGAAAAGGAAATCAATAAACAGTATTAGGACTGTTATTTGAGTTAGAGGGGCCGGGCGAGGGACCGGAATGATAAACGATTTTGCGGATGGGCGTGACTTCTGAAATTCGTGATTTATGACAAATTTTTTAGTCATAATCGATGAGCGGATGATATTTATTTTTTTTTGGTACATTGTCAGGAGGGCATCCTCATTCAATCTTCTCCGGGTACCATGCTCTCGGGGTACGGCGAAAGGATGAGACTAATCCCCTAACCGAAGATTTTTTGGCTTATCCTCTGACCCCAAAAATTTCCCAAGAAACTACTTGAGGCATGATTTGATCCCTGCACTAAGTAATCCCTTAGGAGCTCAGCTGCCAACTGAGCTACTTTTCGAAGTTAGTAACTGTGTCCCAGTCACATCATGCCACGTCACTGAATGTTCCGCGTGGCCTATTCGCCAATTTCTAAACAGGCGAGCTCATTTTAGGTGCAGCCAGCGAGAGTACCAATTTTTTTTTACCTAAATATGGGATATAAATTAAAATAATTATAAAGAGAAAAATAATGTAATAATATTATTTTTTGTCACTAAATGAATATTTGATAAAAGAGAAAAAAAATTTACAGAGAATTTTTTTTCCAGAAATATGATAAAAAAAAATTTCCTGTGTAAACTATGAAAAAGAGTTTGGTACGTCCAAATTTTTTTCAAAAATATTTGGTTAATTATACTGTTGTTATAGAAAAATAAAAATATCATATATCAGATGATATTTTCATTTAAAATTTCATAGTTAAAATTAAAATAATGAGAAAAAAAGTTTCTCAAAAATATTTTTAATTTTCTGATACCAAACATTAGAAAAAAAATTTGCTCAGCCCACTTTCTCCGGATTTATGTAACAATCTCGATGACAAACAGCACATTCACTCTCAACTATCTTGTCATCTAATTATTTTAGAATTATTTGTTTTCATTATCTATATTTTCATGATGAAGTATTTGTCATTTTAAATGACATAAATTTACGTCATTTTAAGATAGATAGACACATAATTTAATTTTTTATTTAAAATTTAAATTAAAAATCACCTATTTTATCTCTCTAATGATTTTCATTCTTTGTGTCAATCTCTCTTCTAAAATAACATAATTTATGTCATTTAAAATAATAAACAATCAGACCCAACATTTATTTATGTATTTCCTGATGAAAATTAATGGGCATACCTAAAGCCCTAAGCCCCTAATTGAGGTCAAAAAGTTTTTAAACTCAATCCTGGACAGAAGAAAAAGACTACTCAGAATTATATAAGTTCTGAGTTTGGTCTGATGTTCTATTCCTGAACCAGTTTGGTATGATAATAAAATTGATGGTTAAATTTGTTTATATTATATACTAAAAAAAATTGTAGATTATTTTATTATACAATTTTATGAAGAAACATTATTTACGAATTTTAACTTTCACTTTTTACCTTCGTTTCAGTTTTAGTTACAAGTGGGGCAGAAAATTTTCAATCTAACCTGACTTTTATTATATCAGTTGTCAAGACGCTATTATTTTGGTAACAGTTTCTTGTTTTGTTTTTTAGTATATAAAAATAAAAATAAAAATTCTGCAGTTAATGCAGATAAATTATCTAAATTTACTTCCAAAACGATGTCGTTTTGAGATTGAAAGATTAAAAAATTATAAATATAAAGACTATAATAACCCAGAAATAAATTAAAATTATAAAAATACTATAATTTTTGTCCCAAAATAACATCGTATTAAACTTATTGCAGACAACTTATTGCAAAAAATGCGAACCCATATAAAAAATGGGATTTGCTTCTCTTTCTTTTGCAGAAAAATTATCAAACATCCTGCTGACACAAAGAAACAATGGGCCCATCATTTTATAAAAAAAAAAGTGAAGCACGATTTACTATGTTAGTGAAGAAAAAAAATTCAAATTCCCGCTGCATAAGAAAAAGTTTTCTCGTAAAAAATAGGTGTTTATATTTCCCGACTGTTGGAGAAGAGAAAAGTTACTACATAAATATTTTTGTGGGATCCATTGTTATTTTTTAATAAGAGAAAAAGATTGCATATTTATTTATGGGTCAATAGGAAAAAAAATTATTTTCCTGCAATATAAGAAGTGATAAATATGGGCTTATTGTTTTTGTTTTTTATACAGACTTATATGAAAATGAGCGTGTTCTATTAATATTTTTTCTCTTTTCTTTCAATAATGAAATTCATTTATTTTCATTGAAGTTTGATGGATAATCTTTTTCTGAAGCAAAAGCATAAGCATTTTCCCGAAATTTAAAGGACATGATAAGTTTCTTTTCATTTTAAATCAGGATATATTATAAAATTTTAATAAAAATATATAATAAAATAAAAATGTATCTACCGATAATGATTCCGAAATTCTAATAATCTACATTACACAACTATAACGAACAAAAGATCCATAAAGGATAAGCCCACGTTTACAAACACGGGACGACAAATTACGAAGGAAAATACATGGACGACTCGTATTTTATGAAGTACATACGTGTATTATATAAGCTGTAACGTGAAAACGAAAGAGCGTGAGCGATTTGTACCCCAAAAGAGGACTATGAACTCCCAATGCTCATACATATATAGTTGGCGTTCAAACTTATATAAATGAAGGGAGAAATTATTTTCATGTTATATGAGATAAATTTTTTCTTTTATAAATCTTTCTATAAAGTGTCATTTTTTTCTCTCTTTTTTTCATGTGGATAAACTCATAAATTTGTCTCTATGAAATGAGAAAACTTATTTTCTTTAACATGATATTAATAAAATTCATAAATGAATGAATATAAATAATAGGGTTTTATTAATCTCATCTTAAAGGAGATAAGTTATCTCATGTCATAGAGATAAATTTGTGGATTCCACCACCTGAAAAAGAAAAAAAAAATGTGACACAGTTATCGAAATGTGTGTAGGAGAAAAAATATCACATGTAGCATAAGAGTAGTTTTTCCTTAAATAATATATAGCAAGGTTCGGGGAATAGCTAGCTAGCTAGGTATAGCTATAGCTAGGATGGTCCTATACTACATAATTTACCGAGACCAAGAATGTAACCCACGTCACAACAACCATTCGTACTCAAATATCGCATTCATGCAATGGTGCAGATAAATAGATGTCACATTATTGTACTGATGATGCGTAGATGGCTATCTTCTCTATTGAGTATCATTTACTAATTAAGTCACTTGCGTTACAAGTATTAGTTAACTGTCTGCCACTTTTTTGTTTGCTCATCCCATTACTCGCATCATACTATACTGTAAGGTTCTAAATTCTCATCAACTCTCAACTTTGCTTGCTATATGTATGGTTTTCAGCGGTCGGACTTCAACGACCCTTTCATTTGTTCCTCACTTCCTCATTTTCAATTCGAGGAATGACATCAAATACAAGGGAAAAATTACGGTTCTGTGATGGTATTCATCGGTATATACACGTACAAAGAACCTAAACGCCATAATTTTGAAGTATTGCATTACCGTAAATGAGGTATGACAATTTCCTAGTATATATTTAGATGAACACTATCGCATATCCCTTTTTCCCTACATAAAATGGGTTAATTGGTTATTAAAAATATCATTTATATATATATAAAAAACCTCCGCACGCATCTCAGTTGAAGTATAGAACCACCTAAAACTAAAACCACCAACGCATTAAAATGCATAATTAACTTCTAGCCCTAAAACAATTAATTATGAGTATGATTTGAGCTCAAACATTTGTTGTTAGAAAATAATATAAAATATTACAAAACTTGTACTTTTAAATTTTTGGTTGAATTGATTCTTTACATGGTGTTAGAGTTTCAGTAATCACGAGGTTATGAGTTCAATCCTCACTACCCCACTAGGTAAATCAAAAATTAAGCAGTGCAATATTCATACTTCAAACCCAAAAAGATTATTGCATGAGAAAATATATTAAAGAATAATATAAATCATTAAAAAAATACTCACCCAATAACTTGAAATTTGTTGTTAAATTAATTCTTTACATTTGTCATTTTTTGTTGACGAATCTGAATGAAGTAGAGAGTTGACCTATTAAATAAGTATTTAAGCCATAACTGATTTGATCCACACAAGGGTTAAATGTAATTAAACTTTACTTTCATGAAATCCACATACTTCAATCATATACACATATATAATTTGGTAGAAGAACGTTATCAAACTTATAGAAAGATATAAAAAAAATAATAATAATTGTAAATCTTTCTAATCGGTCATCTTAATATATTTTTCTTATTTATTTTTCTATTTTTTCGTAATTTGTTCTCTTCTTATCGATAGCCAATGACAATTATTTAAAATAAAGACCAGTTAATGTTGATGTTGACTAAATAAAAAAATTAAATACTCCTGTATATTTTTAAGACATTAAATGTACCTACCTTTTAATGTTAATACTTTCTTTATACTGAGTGTTAGGATTTAGGAAGATTATTAAGAATATATTTTAGGAAAATATAATTCTTGAAAGAAAAAAATTGCTAGCTATTACTCTCAAAGTAATAATTAAGAAAACAAAAGAGAAAAGTAGTGCTTCTATAAGTTTTGCAGTCTTCTTAAAATTTTTTTCTAAGTTAATACATAGACTTATCCAATGCGAATTCATGGATCTAACGGCTAGAAAACTCAAGCGCTTATGCGCGCTCCCGTCTAGCAAATTTCAAAGTATAATGTTTTAAATAAAAAGTATTGAATATTTTTTAACCACTACCGTTAATAAAGCATTTGATAGAAAATTTGTTGTTAATAAATATCGTAAGAGCATTGATTAAAGAAATAAAATTTATAAATTTCAAATGAAAAGTACGTAATTTGATATGATGAAAATTTAAAAAACATTTACAACTTTCTTTTCAAAATAACTAAGAGCATTTAATACGCATTTACTATTGTGTATTGATCAATCAAAAAATTATTCGGTTATATCACACACGGTTGAGCTTGTTACTATTGATAAATGTATGGGCCAGAGGCAGACCCAGGGGAGGGGTTAGGGTTGGCCACCGTCCCTCCCTAATTTTTAGTTTTTTTACTATATATATATAATTTTGGGATAAAAAAATTAAACAATTGAGCTAAAAGTTTCAAAAAAAACTTAAACAAACACAAAACTTAGAGATTGAAATTGCAATTTCTCCAAATGAAGTAGCAAACTTTTAGAGCTCAAGAAAAAATTCAAAATCGGGCACATCTAGAAAATCAATTATTTATTCTCTTATTGATAGAGTAATTAGACTTGTACTCACTATCCCAATTTTTATGGCAACTACTGAAAGAGCTTTACCTGCCATGAAAATAATCATGACCAGACTTCAAAATCAAATGGAAGACCAATTTCTTAATGATTCTTTGATTACATATATTGAAAAATAAATTTTTTAAATTTTAGCACAGATTCAATTATAGAAGAGTTTAATAATATGAAAAAACGTAGATCAAGAGTTAAGAGAATTGACCTTGAATTTTGTAAAAGAACTCTTTCAAACTTTTTATATTAGGTTCATATACGATTGTATGTACTTTCCTTTATAATATAATTTTTTTTCGCCCCCCACTATAACAAATTCTGGGTCCGCCACTGGCCTGGGCTGAGGTGTTCTTCGCGAGATGTTTGGGTTATTGGTGAGATATTTTGCAAGATAGTCGTACTAGTGTAGTTGCTTTTGAGAAGACTGATATTGTACGTATAAGACACTCCAACGTTCAAGTCAATATGAGTTAAAGGTATTTAAGTATTGATGGATACATGATTCTACATGGGTTTAATGCCTTCGTATTTATAGTGAATGTGAGTCTTGTTTATACCGCCTTGTTATGGCTTCATTCATTTTTTTTGATCGATAATGGTAGCTTTCATAGGCTATGTTGTGGACAAGATGTCTGTAGTCAGGCTAATTCCTTGCAGATGTCACGACATGCAAGTGTTGTCCTTCAGTCGTTGGCTTGTGTGGTGGTCAAGTTGTTTTAAGCAATTGATGTCTCAAAATCCTTTTGTCTGTGCTGTTGGTTGCATGTGTCGAGAGATTTGCAAGATCCTAATGTTATGCTGAATGGACGCATTTTCTTCTCCACTTAACAATGGTCTTTTGGGTTCATTGGGTCGTTCTTGTGTTGAACCTACTATCTCAAATAAGTATCGTCCTGATCATGTATTGTAAAATACTTTAATTAACTAGTACCTTAAGGCATCATATAGCAAAACCAAAAAGAAAACTATGATTTTTTTTTTTAATAAATCTAATTCTTTCAAATATAATTTTCTTCATTTCTTTATTTAAATTAATTTTTATTTCTTTACAAATTATTTAGCTTTCTTTTTTATAAATCAGACAAAATATATACAATATGTTACCCTATCTTGTTTTCCTCTATATATTATCTTCTATTTATTTATGAGGGGGTGAGGAATTTAAATTTGCACTAATTTAGACAAGACAACACAATAGTAGGTCAATATGTTGTAGCATGCAGATTTGAAGAACTCTCAATTTTTTCTTTGTAAATGAGAAATAATAAAGAAAAAGGGGGCAATTTAATTATATTACACTGTATTTCTTTTAAATTTGAATATTGTATAAGACAAATATTTGATGAACTTGATGGGGCAATCGCCATTCCTAACCCCTCTTGAACTCTATCGTTGCGTTGATGATATATGAATAGTTTTAGGTAAATGTATATGTTATGTTGCACGAAAATAAAATCATTTTTCTACTGACACTTTGATTTTTGAGCCCTTCTTTTTTAAAATGAAAAAATAAAAAAATTGCGAGCTCCACCAAACCCATGAGTCTACGGGAAATGTTGCTTCTTTCCAGCAACATGAAGGAAGTAAACCCCAATTTTTTAACACATCAAGGATACGTTTCCACTATCAGTGAACAATAATTGGCTATTATGTCCGAAATATTATTCATCGATCCGACAAGCTCACAGATTGTACTAACAATTCCCTGATTAGATGGATAATTATAATAGTAAAATTCCTCAAGCATTTTTCATTCCCTCAAGCATTTTGCATTATCTAACATAACATTAATAGTAAAAATCCCAAACTGTGGAATTTTTAATCACAATTTCCTATATAAATATAATTTTCCATTAAAATGCCTCCGCACACTTTTACCTACTTGTTGAGAAGTAGGTTGCTCGTGTTGTTTCGCGGATTTTGTTCAGTATTCCCTATGATATAACTTTTTCTCATATGAACAAATAGAAGAACCTAATGGATTTCAACTAGACAGCGGACCTCCTGACGAAAAAATGATTGGATCCACCAATCACTGGAAATAGGGTTCTGCTCCTTGCTTTGAGGAAGGGACAGACAGTCGTGACTTTATCGCCTATCTATGTTAATTGCCTGAGCTCAGGCTTCAACATAAAATGAAACAACTTGTATCCTTTAAAAGGATAAATTATTTTTCCATACTTTTAACACATCCAGTAAAATTCCTCAAGCATTTTGCATTCTCTAACATAACATTAATAGTAAAAATCCCAAACTGTGGGATTTTTAATCACAATTTTCTATATAAATATAAGTTTCTATTAAAATTCACTCTAACCTTTGTTGGGCCATGCAAGTGGAGCTCATGGCGGAGAGAAACCACCAACTATGGGCTAAGTGAGCAACGACATTAAGTAAGCTTGGAACACCATATTCAAACCCAAAATCTTAAGGCATTGGTGCATGAGTCATTCCACTTATATGGTGCTCACTTAGTCCATTCTTAACCAATGCAGGACTTTTTCACCCAATCATTTACACTTGGATTCCTCATCATCTCCGCTTCGAGCGTGAGTCATAGGCCCACATTCTTTTCCCTCAAGGAGAAGCTTCTTCGAGTATTCATGGGGTTCATCAATGCTTGGCTTTTCATCAAACATTGACTCTTTCATCAAGGCTTGACTACCCAGCGAGACCTTGGCTTCCCACATTAAGACATACTCGGATCACCACAGGTCAATCCACCATTAGCTCTGATACCGATTGTTGGGCCGTGCAAGTAGAGCTCATGGCAGAAAGAGACCGCCAACCATGGGCCAAGTGATCAATAACATTAAGTGGGCTCGGAACACCACAATCAAACCCAAAACCTTAAGGCATTAGGTACATGGGTCCCTCCACTTATATGGTGCTCACTTAGTCAATTCTAAACCAATGTGGTACTTTTTCACTCAATCATTCACACTTGGATTCCTCAACAACTTTTCCCTCTATATATAGCTACTACTTACTTCAGTAAGTACGGAATCGTAAACAAGTTTAAATTAGAGTAAAGTATCTTTTGGGTCTTCAACAAATACTACGGATCCCAATTTAATCCCCTTAAAAGAATCGACTTGTAATTCCTTTGAAATTCGAAATACTCCCATGTTAGTTTTTTTTAGGGACTAATGAGGGTCTTCTTTGTATTTATGAGGGACCACGATTTTGACTAACTCTATTTTGAATGTTAGAGGGACCCCATGTCGACTTTTTTTTTCTTTTAAGAGATTAAAATGGGCTTGGTAATTTTTGTTGAGGATCCAAAAGGTATTTTACTCTTTAAATTAACTATCATTGATATATTTTGAATGAAAAAGTGAATGAAAAATTTAACGGGTTTGAGACATCGAGATGTATGCAGTACCCATGAAGGACGACATGTACTTTTTTGTGAAAAAATGTGCATCGGACATGTTTCGAACATCAATATGCTTCGAAATGGTTTTAATTAAAGTCAACGTTTTCGACATACGATCAATGTTCAAGCATATCCAATTTTTATTTTATTTTATCTTTTTAACTAAACATGAAAAATTAATTTATAAATTAACGTATAAATTAGTTATATAATTTACCATGTTTTTTTTTTGCTTTATATGTATGTTATAGAATTTGAATATTTGATTGGTTATATAACTAATTATGGGCTGTTATACGTATTAAATGTAAACTATATTATATATATTAAAAATGGGTTTGTTTTTTCTAAAGTTACTTTAGATAACTTTATCTAATGTTCACCAAAACGACGTCGTTTTAGGACGGAAATCATGGTTGTTTTGTAATTTTAATTTATTTCAGGGATATAATTGTCTTTATCATTCTAATTTTTTAATTTTTCAACCCCAAAACGACGTCGTTTCGATGAACATTAGACAAAGTTATCTAAAGTAACATCAGATATTTTTTCCCATTAAAAATACTATCTAATATCAAAATGTGTCTTAAAGTATCAAAATATAATATTTTTTAAAATTAACGTGTCGGGTGTTGTGTCGGTGTCAATACACCATAGTTAGTACAAGTTTCTTTTAACTATTTACTAAAGACATGTTCATTTTTTTTTTTTGTTATGAGCTTGTATTGGAGGCTTATATTCTAGAAGGCTTAAGAAAATACAACAATAAAAGGAAATTAAGAGAAATAAAAGAAAGAATCATTATTGATACTTATCCTAGTGCGATAGTAATGGACCAAATTTTGGGAGCCCGAAAAGCCACTAAAGGTTCAGACTTTTACTATTGACATGTAAACTCTATAAATAAGAAATAAAATCTACAGGTACGACACTCATATTTTCTCTCATTACTAGCTGTCACTGTGCACACACATCATCCCATTAGCAATGTCGTTATTCTTATATACAGTGATCGATTATCCTCAAAGGCATCTCTTTCATATATGCCTAAGAGAGTGGTAGATCCAAGAACAACATATTTCTCTGATTAGACACTTTTATCTCTAGAATAGAATATTTACAAAAAAAAATAAGTACGCAACATTTCCTTGTAAAAAATAATGTAAATAAATCACAGTTTGAATTAGATAAAATTTATTTTATCTTACATTTTACATCATTCCTTTTCTGTTCACTTTTAAAATATATTTTTTATAAATAATTAGAATTGCCTCACAAAATATAATTGTGTTAATTAATAGAAGAGATAATCCATCACCCGGCTCTATATATATATGGCCATGATAAATGCAACCTTGTCACATCACCGATGACGTTCGCTCTTAAATTTCCAGTTTATGTGACCAAAATGACCTTATCTATATTAATATTATTCATACATTGAGTTATTGCGCAACGAAAAGAAGCATACGTCGCTGTCAACTTTTATTCTCTGAAAAACTTATTTATATTTACAAAGGGAAAAATGTCTATCATTTAAAATTACACAACTTATATCCTTTCACTCTCACAAAGAGGTGGGACCTACACCTTTATTTTTTTTGTCAACTCTCTCTCCTCCTTAATCTATCTCTTTCTCTCTCTTAAAATGACACAACTTTACATCCTTTAAAATTATAAACACTTTTCCCATTTACAAATAATCACAGCTGGCTTGCTACAGATGCGAATAGTTTTTCAACTCAATAATGAGGAGATGGAGACGAATCTACGAAATCTTACATAAACAAAGGCCAAAATTGTGATCGACAACGTATTTTAATTTGATCATGTCAATAATTTTAAAGTAGAGAAATATTTATCATGTATTTTTAACGGGATATGTTAAATTTATAAAAAAAATTATTATAATTTTTACAAACTGCATTATATATTATAGATAATACATACTCAAATAATATGTATTACTCATAATACATAGTATAGTTTGTAAGAAATTGTCAAAAAAAATTATAAATATAACCCGCTCATTTTTAATACTTTTCAAATATTTTTATCATTAGATAAAAATTTATGTATGTCTTATTAATAAAAAATACATTTGAGTTATTGAATAGATTTATATGGATATTTTATTTAATAATTATAAAAGAAAAAAAATTTGTCATTTTAAATTATATATCTTTGCATTATTTGAGATAAAACAACATTAATTTGATATATATTTGATGATTTTTTAAATTATTTCACCACCATAAAATTAAGAAGAAAGAGAAAATAATGGAGAGAATGTAAAAAATTAATAATTATGTACCAAAACAAAACAGTTTCATCTAAAATGAAATAAATTTATTTCATTTTTTTAATAATAAAATATCAAAAAAAATATTTAAAAATGTGTTAGAAAATGTATTATTAATTATCATATTTTAATATTGAACTGCTTTTTGTAATACACTTTAAAGAAACTCTGTGTGTGTGTTGATCTTTCTTTCAATGTGTTATAAAATAACTAGCGTTAATTTTTATAAATTCAATTAGACTTTTTATCGTTAATACATCTGAATAATTTAATTTTCTCTTTGATTTTTTGTTTGTTGGTAAAAGTACATTTGATATTTTAATATAAGTTTATTTCCCTATTATCTATTAATAATCGACATAGTTTAGCAGTTTATATTATGAAAGAATCAGATGCTAAAAGAACGTGGATTGAAACATAGTAATCAATAGACAAAGTAAACTACTCATAACTCCACACATGGTAGCCAGTGGCAGATGTAGGTGAGTGCAAGTCTGTGCAGCACACACAAATTTTTTGAAAAATAAAAAATAAAATATATTGTAAGTCATTAATAAAAATTACAAAATCTAATTTAATCTCCTAGAAAGAAGTTGACTTATGAGTTTGATTTTCTAGAACAAAAATACAGAGTTTGATTTTTTGTTTAAATAACTTTTATAAAACAAATTGTATAATTTTCGAGTTCTAGTTGAAAAAAGTTAATTTTCGTAGTTCTAGTTTGATTCTCTCATATTTTCTCACTTTAATTTTTACATTTTTTTTTCTTATAATAGTGGGACTCACTTATTTTCTCCTTACAACATAAGATAATTATATTATGTGAAAGGGGACTAATAAAATCCATAATTTAAAACAGGGTTTTATAAGAGTTATGTTGTAGGAAAAATGATTGTATAATGTTATACAAATTCGTTTTGCGTGCCGTAATTTTGTTTTTTTTCCTTCAAAAAATGTGAGCCCCATAAAATATTGTGTGAATAGAAAAATTTATTGTATCATATTAAATTACAAATGTAAATCTCTTTAAAATAACTCAAACTTATAAAAATACTTCGTAATAAAAAAAGGGGTTTAGTTTTCTTACACGACAGTATGTTTGCAATAAAGTTGCAGAAAAGATGTAGTCAACCACCAGGAACACACAGGGCTCGAGAATAAGAAGAGGACAACAATTATTGGGACTCGCAGACACTGAGATTCACACACAATTCACCTCTCTCCTCTTTTGTTGCATGAATAAACCACCGCTAAATTTTCTTTTTCTTGCTGTCTCGTTGGAGAGTTTAATGCGTGATTGAATTAACTATTCTAAGGTTGATTTTTTTTCAACAGTTATATATACAAATATACAATCTTATATCCAATCAATTATTTTTAAAAAATTACTGCTAACTCAAGCATATATTTATCTTATATAAATTTCAATGTAACAAGCTATTTTTTTTTAGGATAATCTCCTGGTCTAATTCAATGTCATAATTCGCAAAATGCCTTCACGGTAATTCAGCTTCAAGCCCGGGTTATACTTATATTTTGAAATACTTTGTCATGAATTAATTGTTCATTTTTTAATTTAATTAGATAATAATTATTTATAGTAATTTTATATAGTTTTTCTGCAAAAAAAAAAAATTATTAAAAAGTTTAAGTTTCTCGTCAAAGCAATTTTTAAACTCACATGACAACAATTTATTTACATGAAAAATATATGAATTTCGTCTAAAAATATTCTATTTTCTGTATAATATATATAGTAATTTTATCTATTTTTAATCTTGTATTAATACTTTATTTATGATTTTAATTACATTAATAATAACAAAAGATTTTACACTTATTGAAAATAATAAATCATTAAATCTAAGCATATTTTTTTTAAACCAACAAATAATTAAAATTAAATTATCTTTTCTGAAATATTTTGGGATTTAATTTTGATATTTTGAAAGTGCAACTTTTTGATATTATGTCATTAAATATCATCAAATCATTGAAAGATTTGGCTATCACAATTATCACCTGAAAAACTATTTTTTTAGTGATTTTTCAGTACTTTTATCTAATTTAAAAAAATGTCATAATAATTCGTCATATTTAAACTCAAAGTTCTGCCATTATTTTTTTTTTTCTCTTTCTCTCACTTTTACTCATTAATATCAATTGTGCTTAATTTTCCTCGTCAGTCATGTAAACTTTCCTATATGTGTAATATGTCTTTTTTTTTTAATTACCATCAATGATCAGCAGAATTAGTAAATAGGTTGATTCGGGTTCAAATCATTCAATTTGTAGCTTGCTTCAATTATTTTTGCAAATCATGATTCAATCAAATAAAAAATAACATTTTTACATTTATAAATTATTATTACTTATAAAGTAGACTTTATTTACACCCTCTAAGATAAATATGAAACTGAAGTTTATAGCGTGGCAACTATAATGTAAGGGAAAAACTAGTCTTCACTAGATGGGTTTATTTTCCCGCAGAAACATGATTCTTGAGCTTTATTTATTTATTTATTTTATTTTATAATTACGTGGATCTCACCACATGATTGTGAGAGTGGTAGGAGATATTTTCTGTCTTATTGATGGAGATTAATAAAGTCCATAATGTAATTGGCAGGAAACACAATTAACGCATTGATTGCACAATATATGATTTTCTCTAGTACCATAGTACTACTATATATATATAGAGAGAAGTAGAATCCTTTGACACGGTGTAAAATTCGAAGTTTGACACCTCGTCTGAGAGCCGTTAGATCAAAAAAGATCAACGGTGTCACATGCTTACAAATCAGAGTCATTGATCTTTTTTATCTAACGGCTCTCAGATGAGGTGTCAAACTTCAAATTTTACACCGGTGTCAAAGGATCATACCTCATATATATATATATATGTGTGTGTGTGGAGTAAATATTTCTACAACCACTTTAGATAAAGTTATCTACAGCTACCCAAAAAATCACGTCATTTTGATTAATGAATGATGTTTCAGTAAAATGCATATGATACAAAAATAAACAAAATTACATAAACACCCTTCATTAATTCACCTAAAATTACAAGAAACACCCTTCATTAATCAAAACGACAAAGTTTTTAGAGTAGTTGTAGATAACCTTATCTAAAGTGGCTGTAGAAATATTTTTACCTATATATATAGGAGTTTACATTTCTGCAGTTGTACGTGCAGCAATCCAATACTTGTTACATATATACTTGAAAGCATTAAATGTGAGGAATCATAACCATACAAAGGATGAAAGCATTAAATGTAGGAAATCATAACCATACACCTGTCATTGTTGTACGTAAAGCGGCTGCAAAAATAATTGTACCATATATATATAGGAAAATCAGACTCTTGTGTTGCATGAAACTAATCTCTCATGTTACTCTCACTTTGAAAAATGTGCCTCTATTTTTTATTTTAAAGATTGATGGGACCTACTATTTTTATTTCTTAACATGAGAGAACTTCTCTCATACTACATAAGAGAAATAATTCTCATATATATATATATATATATATATATATATATATTTGAGTAAATTGAAGGATATCTCCACCTTCTTTGGGGATGAGACTAATTCCTTTCCTAAATTGAAGTGTTAAGGGGCCGTTTGTTATCATGATTTTTTTTATCAACTCCGGGAAAACATGCTAAGGAAAGCCAAAAGTCCATGTTTAGTTGCCAAGAAGTTAAAAGTTTCTCTGGTAATTTTGTTTCCCGAATTTTACAATTGTGTGCAAAGTTGTGTACGGATACCATCTTGACAATACCATAGATAAGTTGGAATTTTTGCGAGCCCAGGGAAGTTAAAAAAAATTAACGATTAAGAAGACCAAATTAACCCTGTTTTTGTACTTTCCGTGAAGTACCATATCAGTTTTCTCTCTCTAAGTAACATTGTTATAATTTTTGAATGAAAAAGTAAAAGGTGAGGTTACATTTGTAAAGTAACCTCACATTCTTACTAATATTTCACTTTCAATCAAATACACATTTAATAAAATGAACTAAATATTCTCAGAAAAATATGAATCTACCAAACAACTTTTTACTAACATTTAAGTAAAAATATATTTTTCACTATATTTCTGAAATTTATAATTCTTGGATAAAAAAAATTTATCTTTTACCAACCGTCTTCTAAAAATTTATTCACTTTGCCCCAAGAAAATGAAACTCTATACACTTTAGACACACGAGCCCGACTATGGAGCTCACGTTCCGCTACGGACTAAGTTACACCCCAGGGTTAGTTATTTATAATTTAATTAAATGAATAATTAGTCGTAGACTTTCTCTTGGTCCCAAAAGATGCCACCAAATTCCCAAAGTTACCTAACTCAGTTCTAGGGTCACCAAGCCAATTGAAGCAAATAACACAAGAAGTAGACTAGCAGCACGCGTTCTCTGGAGAAGAAATTTTTTGAATATTAGAAAAATAATTAGAAAATGAGTTTGGTAAAAAAAATGTAAAAAAAGTTGTTTGGTTGACCGAGATATTACCAGAGAAATTTATTTAAATTTACAAAATATGTTCAGAAGAAACTTCGCACCTATTTTTTCACTTCCTCAGTTATCTCAAAATATCACTGATATTTTGTAATAGTGAATTTCATCCAAAAATCAACACAAAAGTCATTTCCCCATCTATCCTATTTGACTAGTATTTTTTTTTTCAAAAACCTAAACCAAACGTGATATTTTTCAATATTCACTTATACTTTTTCATTAATCTCAAAATAAATCTTCTACCAAAAACTACCGTACAGTCATTCATTTGCCTTGTTTGTATTACCAAAAATTCTATTTTTGGCATGCTCATTTCATTTCAAAACAGAAAGCAGGGTATATGTTATGTGCCGTAATTTTCTTATTCACTCGCTGCTGAACTGTTTGGGTAATCAAGTGAATGATTCTGCTTCCCTTCCCACCCCAACTCGTATTTTTCTACAAACAATGAGAGAGAAAGAGAGAGATGACAATCGCAAACGCAACTGTGACAAAGAGACGAAAGAGGTGTCACTATCAGAGCCATAAATGAAGGGAGGCTTTTGATGGGAACAGCCGAACAGGCATGTGATGTATGGAGAAGTCAATAATATGGTATAGGATATTGTCACACACAAATAATGTTACGCACAATGTTACGATTACAGATTTCTGTCAATCAACGGTTATTATTTATTGCGAATTAATAAATAATTAATGAGTTTGATTTGAAAAATGATAACCGTTGTGTTACGGACACAATAAATAAAATTGAGAATTTGACTTTATCGAGGAAGTCTGACCTCAAATGACTTTACTGAGCAAGCCTGACCTCTTGCTCTTATACCAATTGTTACGGACACAATAAATAAAATTGGGAATTTGGCTTTATTGAAGAAGCCTGACCTCAAATGGCTTTACTAATGAGGAAGCCTCACCTCTTGCACAAGTGCCTTTTGGGATACTTTTCTAATCTGATCTGATACCTTTATTCAAATACTTAAATGTTTAAATAGATAATACAAGACAACTTAAAAAATAACTGCCCACTAACAGTAGATAGGTTCCACTAATATCTATGACCTATTCTTTAGGAAAGTTAAAATTCAATTAGTTATCCACTACTTAAATAACCCAACAATTCAGAAAATAATAAAATAATAAAATAAAAAATCTTAACACGTTGATTGATGGAAATCAACGGTTAAGATGTGGTCGTATGTGTGTCACAATATCCTATCCCCAACAGATTTTGTTGCTTCTTTCCTCACTTGTTTTTCTAAAACATTCTCATCAGTTTCTACCCAAAACGCTGGGGTGTGGGGTATTTCGGGGTGGATTTATTTTCATATTTTTGAGAAAGTGAGGGTGATAATTTAATTTATTTATGTTTGGTGAAAGTTTTTTGAAATTTTTTCATGAAATATGAATTTTTTGGAAATTTATTTTATATATAAAATATAAACCAAAATATCACATAGAACATGATATTTTCACTTTCTTGTGAAAATGAAAAATTAGGCGTGAAAATTTTGACAAAAAATTCGGTAATATTTTTGCTTACTAGATAATTTTTTATTTTTTACCAAATATTCCCCAAAAACCTCTTGAAATAAACAAGAGAGAAGGTAACAGAAGGAAAATCTGATTCATTCCTTCTAATTCGATTCGGTTTTGGATGAGAGTGGCCGTTTCTGAGTGCCTGAAAATCTGGCAAATCGTGAATCCAAGTGGGACAAGTAATCCAAAGCATTGATGGAGAGTAACAAGATCACATGCACTCTGGTTTTGGGTCCCACCATTCTCGTCTTATCTTGTACAATGCAAAACGCTGTACTATCTCTATTAAAATAAGCAATTTTGTTATAAAAAAAAAAAAAAAAAGCAATTTAATTTAGGATTCATTTTTTATGTAATTATTGCACATAAATTATTTGTAATAAATCTAATATGACGTTGTTTTGAGATTGAAATCATGATATTTTTATAATTTTAATTTATTTTAAAGTTATTATAATTTTTATATTTATAATTATTTAATTTTTAAATCACAAAATGACGTTCTTTTAAAAATAATTGCAGATTATTTTTCTTCAATATCTGGAGAAATATTATTGTGTTTAATTTATCTTTAATAAATACATGGAAATGGTTTGGAGTAATTCATTTTATAGCGACCACGTCACTTTGACCATATAATGTCTCATGATAAAGCAGGCTTACAAATTAGGTTTACAGCTGTTGACAGAAATGACTATTAGTTAGAAATTTACATTTTGACAAAATTCTCTCTCTCTCTTTATATGTATATAAAAGATACTATACTTTGATATCAATATTAAATTTTAAAATTTGATATCAAATCTTAATCGTTATCATTTATTAATCAATAGTTATCATTTATTAAAAATTAATAATTAATTAATAAGATTTGTTCGCGAAGATTATTATTGTTGATTGGCAGAAATCAACGATTATGATTTGATATAAAAAAAATTTTCTCCCTTATATATATATGGGCTTTTGACTTCGATTTTTTTAAAAGCTATAATTTTTAATTTCTAAAAAAAGTAGATTTTTGACTTTTTTTTATGACTTCTGCTTTTTTTAAAAGCAGACGTCCAAAATTCTTTTTTTAGAAGTGCTTTTTTTTGCTTAAAAAAACAGCTTTTGGAGAGAGAAAAAGTTCATTCAAATGGACTGTATGTACTTAAAGATAAAATGACATAAATTTATATTTTTTAAAAGAACACACGCTAAATCCTTTATCAAAAGAAACAAATATTTTTTAACAAAATCAGAGATGAAACGCTATCTTTACATTTTAGGGTGGTTGTTGAGGGAGATTTTAATAAATGGTATGTCAACTGAATTATTATTCATCGTGTACTACTATATATATAATTGGGGAATACATGTGGGACCCACTTATTTTATTATATTTTTTTAAAAATAGATCTCGCATGGTTTGTATCTATGATATTAGATGCTAATTTCCAATAACATACATGAGACAAAGATTTTCCTATATAATTACTTTATTTTGAATCACACGGGCCGATGTACCATTTGTTTAGCTTTTAAGATGTGATAATTTTCTGTTCAAGTATTGCTCATGTGTGATAATTTTTTGTTTTAAAAATAAATAAAAATTACTCAGCCCCATTCAGGTTCAGTTTCCAAAAGTTAATTTTTATATTCATCCTTAATATCTAGAACATTAATATATATTTGGTCGTTAAAATTTTATTACATCAATTTATTTTTAAAATAAAATTTTATGTCAAAAGTGTAAAAGTTATTACTTACTAAAACCAAATTCATGTTTTTGTGATGACTATAAATTATGAGATTTATTATTCTTATGTTGCATAAAATATAATCTATCTCCTACACACACAAACTCAAAATAGGTCCCACTTTACTTTTTCTCTCTCTTCCCCTAAAAATGGACCCCACCTGCACCAATGAGTGTGTAGAAGATAATACATATCTTCTACAACATAAGAAAACTATTACCCATAAATTATTTAAGGTTTTGATTCCCCGGTTAATCTTTTGAAGACTAAAATTGATATTTTGAAGATGGAGTGCATTAATTTATCCAAATTAATAGATCGATGGTGTAACATCCTGAGTGTTCATGGTGGCCAGGAGAGATTGTCGGTGTGAAAAGACACATGTAAGAAATGACTTCTGACAGACCTTCAGCGGAGATATATAGATGAATCAAATCAACATCTAAAAGAAAGAAATTTCAGAGACTGTACAAATATACCGTTGAGAATATTGTATAAGAATTAATTGGTATCATCTATATTAGCAAAATGCATATACTTTTCGATAGTCCAAAATAAAAGAACTATATAGTTTATCGTGTTTAACTTGAAAATACGTTGAAAATGTGTGAGTGACCTACAAAAAGTTTTTTCTGAAGATATACGAGTGAAGAAAAAATATGTTGAAAAATTTTATATTAATTTATGAGAATAGTTATTGATCTTGCAAATGACCGAACATTACAAATGGGTTATAAAATAAACGTAAAATCTCGATTGTATATGGAAATAATATTCTTGTAATTAAGAGAAATCCAGGCACATCAGTCATCAACTACAAAATTTAGGGGGTGTTTTTAGTAAGTACGTAGCTTTTCAGTAAATGGATTCGAGAATTGCATCCAATATTTTAGCAGAAAAATAAGGGTTTGATTTTTATGTGAATACTTACTGGAGATAAGTTATTTTTAATAAGTTTAATATAACGTCGTTTTGGAGCAAAAATTATGGAGTTTTTATAATTTTAATTTATTTCAAGATTATAATAGTTTTTATATTTATAATTTTTTAAGATTTCAATACCAAAATGATATAGTTTTAAGAATAAATACAGATAACTTATCTGCATTAACTGCAAAAATATTTTTCTCAAAAAATAATTCAAAACATATTCAGGTTTTGTGCAGTCTACCGGAATCCCTTTCTTGTTTTCGTTGTTATCATGACTGCACATGTGTCAGTGTGTGATTGATCTCGTGGGATCTAACTGATAATTTTTGTTGTCTATTAATACCCGAGATAATCACTTTAACTCAAAATTTTAAAATTTTGTGAGATGGTCTTTTTAATAATTTATATTATTCTTTAACATATATCTTCATATAAAAAACCATAAGATTTAAAGTGTGAATATTACATATACCTCATTTTTATATTTTATGTTTATTTAATTTCATAAGTGAGAATAGTAACAGATCCAAAAAAATTTATTTATGTTAGTACGTCGTTTAATGACAGGGATTCAGGGGAACGCCTCCGAAATTTTTAAATACATTAAAAAATAAAAGAATATAAATAAGAAAGAAAACTTTAACTTAATATAAAATAATAATAATCAAGAATCAACTAAGCTATTGTAATACAAGGACATGCAACTATATATTTATTAATGAGATATTTTTATATACTAATTATTTGAATATTTTGCGATTAATATAATTTTCTAATGATTATATCTTTAAAGTGCAAGCTATCGTTTTTTTTATAAAAATATTATTTGTTTATTGTTATATTCAAATGTTGTTAACATTTAAGTACTTCTTTGTAATTAATTATAAAATGCTTTAATAACTTCTCTCTTGTTATCATATTCCACGTTAGTCAATGAAAGAAAAACTAAAAAAGTGAAAAAAAAAAATATCCTTTTCAACTGACTTGTTTTGTATATTATAGAATCTAGAACTTCAACTTGATTATCATTCCAGAGTAAGCCTATGGTATAGGTCCGCCAGTGCTTGCACCTGAATAGTTTTTTTTTTCTTCTCAAAAGTTTATGACTACAAGTGTGGTCATTTGTACCAACGTAGGTCCGCCGGTGAATGAAAATGGTGATGATCGAATTCGTAACTTTGTACTCACTGAAATTCTGATATCATATAAAAAATTAATTCAACCTAAAATCTTAAAATATTAGATGATGAATGATCTCAAAATCTCCTAATAGCTATTCACAAGTTAAATTATGCCGTCTAAAAATATTTTTGGTGGTCAAAATGATATTTGAACACAAATAACGCTCTAGTTACATTTAATTTTTTGATTGGTTTTCCTAATGCATAATGATATTTCACGCATAAAAAGTCTATCTTTATTATTGAGTTTATAAAATTTTATATTACAACTTTTATACATAAATTTATAAATAACTTAATATCCTTATATACTGATCCCCTTTTGATTTTATCTAAAAAGATTTTATGTTTACTATTTCATTTATAGTTACCAATTCAAGCTGCTCAAACATGAAGTTGTGTGTTGTGCATTACAGCTTTTGACACATTAAAATGTTTAATGACCAATCGCCGGCATTTTCAGTGTTCTTGTTAAAAGTGTTTAGGAATATACATTGATCTAAATTTTTTTAAACTGTGGAATGTCCGTGCATGACTTTTTTCTTTCTTTCGTTACTGGATGTTTAGATGCATATATTCTTTGAATATTATCTTTATTAAAAAACTATTTTAATACTTATTTTTTAATGTTTTAAATTTCGATAATCTCCCTGAAAGCATAAGCTTACTAATGCACCTTGCCGGTGGATGTCTAATTGTCATAAATATGTATATAATATATCGTGCTCAGTAATTTTTTTTTATAATATCATTATTTCATAGATTATTTGACTATTTTGATTAAAACCGAGTAGGATTACATAAATCATAAAAAAAATTTACAAAATTTTAACATATTTATATTTTCAGAGACTCAAATTTAAGATTATTAATTAAGCTAAAATAACTCTAAGTGGTTCATCCACCGTTCCAATACAACGTTCTTGTAAAAACTCAGAATAAAGGCTTTCCATCAACAGATGCCATTTGTGACTTTTATTAATGGAGGTATATGGGAAAGAGGGAGAAATTCATCTTTATTCAAAGAAAATAATTAACACAAATAAGTAGTTAATTATTCTCTTATAGAATAATATAAACTATTAAAAAAATATTCCCAACACATTAAGATTTTGGATTAAAGTAATTCTTTATGTGGTATTAGAGTTTCAGTGATCACAAAGTTACGAGTTCAATCATCACCGCATTCTACTTGTAAAATGAAATAAATATAAGGTAAAATAAAAATAAAAATAGGCCTATACAATATACACACTTCAAATTCAAAAGGTTCTTGCATAAGGAAATACATTAGAGAATAATATAAATTATTAAAATAACCCTCACCCGATACCATAAAATTTTGGATCAAAATAATTTTTTACGTACTCAAACTAAGAAAGACAAATTTCCTAAAACCTTATCCGTATGCTCTTCACAATTTCGCATGTAGCTGTAAATTTCATAAACGTTCAATATTTAGTGCCTTCTTTGCAAAGCTTGCCGAAAATTCAACGAAAACATTAATGATATATGCTTGACTTGTTGGATCATAAGACGTGATTATTTGTGTGGGGACTTATATATATATATTAAAAAGTTTAAGTGGAATTAAATACTGATATTCTACTAATATCAGTGAGAGCATGTGTTAGAATCTTTTCAGTATCATCTTTGGAAGAGATTTAAAGTTTTAATCATAGACTCACCCCGAATCGGATTAGTTGCGAAGCAATGAAACAATTGGAATATTTTCAAAAATAAAAAATAAAATAAAAATCAGAAATGACCTCCAACTTCTTTAAAGATTTTGAGAAAAAATTATATATAACCTAGCAATAAAATCCTTAAATGAATCGGTTTAACTTAATATTTTAAGTTACTGTAAATGGGTGTGAAGGCTCTCAAATTTAAATTTTTATGTGTGAATTTTGTGATTATCTCTTTTTTTTAAACATTAAGTAGGTGGACCTTATCAATATTTATAAATATATATCTATGAATAAAGAGATAGAAAAAAAATTACACATTATCATGTACAAAAAATTTCGTACGCTAGTTATCAAGCTTAAAAGCCTTTGTTATCATTTCTTCCAAAAGTTTGTGCCCAATTAACCAAACTGCAACTTAGTTTTTGGACCAATTATGGTTTTTGCGTGTACACGAAGATTTGAACTTTTAGCTCTTCTTTTGGTAGACTACTTTATCAAGACCAGCTCATTACTAGACTCATCATGTGGGGATCAAAGAAAGTCGATGCCCACTCACTTCAAGAACCCGTCTCTGGTCAAAAGAACAAAAAGAAAACTCATCCTTTTTTTTAAAAAAAATACATATATTTTTTTATAGGAAGTAATTTTATTCAGGCAGATCCATGATTAAAATTTTAATTTTTTTAAAGATAATAAAAATTAAACATATATTTTCACTTTTACCTGCTCAACTCTTATACATGAATTAAATTCTCATTATTTGTTGGAACTTACCCTTTAATTTCCATGATTCTTCTTACTTTGGAGCAGTTTTGCAGAGAGCTGCCAGGGATGACATATTACATAGCACACAAATGAAATATATTGTAGGAAAATAATGAGTTGCCCTTTCATTTTGGGGTTGAATAGACAAGATGGAGTTACCTAATATTTTTGGTAGGCGAAATTTATATTTATAATTTTTTACAAATTATATTAAATATGATAAGTCATATTTAATATAATTTATAAAAAAAAGTATAAATAAATCCTTCCCTTTTTTGGTATTGTCATGAGTTAATTCCCCGTGTAGTTTACTAAAGGCCATTGAATTTTTAATGAGCCAAATGAATAATTAAGATTTTTTTTTGCTTGGCCATTAATCAAAAATTGGAATTAAAATGTAGATTAGAGGTACATTCAGACCAAACCCATATGAAGTAGTTTCCAAAAAGAACACTTATGGTCAGGTTAGTATATTTATATTGTTTATATATTTCAAGAAGAAGAATACATCTAACTAAAACATCCATCCTGTTCTGTGCAAAGGATACATACGGACTAGTATATTAATATTGGATTTGTACGTTTTCTCTCAAATATCTATAAAGAAAATATTTTTAAAAATAGGCAAATCACTATATACCATAATAATAACGGTATAACCAAAAAATGAAATACATGCACAATAACAACTGAGAGAAATAGAATCTTAAACGTATATATCTTATTGGCTTATCCCTTATTTATAGATAAATTATTTAATACGAGTGAATTTTTGAACCTTTTACGAATATTGTAAAAAAATTTGGGGTACACCACCTCAAAAGCTAGCTCAAATGGTGAAAGTGGCCAAGGCCTTATAAAGACCACATTAGTTGCCCACACAATTAATGTGGGACTATATATCTCAACAAATATTACGAATCTAATTATTAATTTATTACTGCCTTAATAAAATTAATATAACTAAAAAATATTTTTTAATTTTATCTTAGCCATTAGACCTATGCACGAAAGGAAGAGAATCTTTTTAGATCATCAAAATGATTGTTACGGTTCCAAAAGTTTATAGCATTACCAAATGGTAGTAGTTTAGTTGACTTATAAGAACTAAATAGATAGGGGTGAGAGCATGTGTTTGAATCTTTTCAGTACCACTTTTGGAAGGAGTTTAATACCATAATCTTAAATTCGTCCTGAATCAGATTATTTGTAAAGTAATGAATTGATTGAAATATTAAAAAAAAAAAAAAAAAAAAATCTATAGCATCATTTTCGTTATCAAATGTCTTAATGATTATCTTCAACTTTGTGTACGGTCTCTCTTATCTAGAGTCAGCAACGTGTCGACACTTGAGCTTGTCCCAGGTTTTTTTTTTTTTTTCAGATCCCTCCAATAAGGATTTTCTTTGGATACTCCGTAATATCCAACTCGAAGCATTTTTTTTATATAAGGAAAGTTTTATCTCATTTGATTTTTTTTTATTTTCTTTTAAATCATAATTTTTATCCCCATCTAAAAAAAAATGTTAATACTCCTCCAGTACCAAAAAAGCACTCAATGATAAAGTGTGGTGATGTACCTTGCATCAGCAAAAATGATTTAATTAACAAATAAAAAATGTAAGGGAATATGATTTATATTTTTAAAACAGATAAATTTGTCTCTACCACAGAGACAAAAGGATAGAAAAATAAAGTATAGAAAAATTAGAGAGAAAAAAATGATAGGGGCATTCTTTTTATATCTCTATGGCAAATAAATTTATTTGCTTTAAAAGCAGAAATTATATTCCGAAAATATAAAGGAAGAAATTAATATTGTCTGTTGGAGACGTGGTTGATGTGTGTTATTTCATGTATGCCTTTGGAATTTCCATCACTTTGAAGTTGCCTCGATTGGACAAGCAGCTTATTAGTACCATCCATGTATACTCCGGTCTAGTATGCGGTGAAAGTGATGCACCGCCCAAAATAGTAATATGGCAACATCAATCTTTTGCATGCACCTTCTCCTCTTGATTATTTTATGAGACGTGCTCACTCGTCATAATGCCAATATGAAAGTTCTTTATCTCTTTTGCTTTCACTTTTTAATAATTATATTCCTCAATTTTACAGTTTGTGTTCCAAACTTTTCCCTAACCCTGCTCCCTTGAGGAGTACGCAGTAGTACAAATCAAATTATGTGGTTGGCTTTAACGACAAATAAATGTTATATGAAAAATAATACCTGATCTCTCATGTTATTTTTACTTTGTAAAGAATTTTAGGATACACCATCCCAAAAGCTAGCTCAAAGGGTGGGAGTGCCCAAGGTCTTATAAACTTCACATTGGTTGTTCATACAACCAATGTGGGACTATACATTTCAACACGCCCCCTCACTCGAGAGCCCATTGGACTTGAAGCGCGGATTATGCACAGGCCCAATTTTTAGTTTACCTTGTTGTGCTTTTTTATTTTAATTGCACTTGAAAGTGGGGGGCCGTGACAATCGAGCTTGTGACCTTCTAGTCACTCAAGCTCTGATCATGTAAATTTTTTTGGGATACACCCAGTGGCGGACGCAGGAATTTTAACGACAAGGGGCGAAAATAAAAAATATTATATCATAAACAAAAATATTTTAAATATAATACAGATCTAATGTAAAAAAAATTAAAAGAAATTTATTACAAAGATTAAGATCACTTTATTTGACTCTTATTTTAGGTATTTTCTTATTGTTAAACTAATATATAATTGAATCTGTGTTAAAACTCAAAACAATTTCTTTTTAATGTATGTAATCAAAGAATCATCAAGAAATTGATCTTCTATTTTATTTAAAAAATTGTTCTTAATTTTATTTTACGCATGTGGATCCTAACTTTTTTCTTTCTTTTTAAATGCCAGAATCCACATGTGTAAATATGTTTGCTACAAAAAATTCCATATGCTATTGCTGCAGAAGAGACGAACCCATAAATAAATCATGTTATCTATTATCAATAAATTAGATACCCACAAAGTTATATATGTCCTTTCATTCATTTTATAGCTAAAATTGTTGAAAATTTAAAGAGATTAAGAATAATTTAGAATAACACACTACAATATTTTAATCTAACAAACACGTGTTTGGTAGGAGATGAAAAAAATTTCCCTAAGAAAATAGGGTTGGAAAATTATTTGCCTATATTTGATAGGAGTTGAAGTAAAAATATGGCTAGGAATTTTTTTCCCCATCATTTACTTTTTATGTAAAATAGATGGGGAAGATTACTATTAAAGGGTGAAATTGTTTTTTTCCATGCGGTGAGAAAATTAACACACAACATCATTAAAATTAACTTAACATTTTCGAAAAAAATTTGACCTACCAAACGCCTTTTAGTAACTTACCCCAAAAAAAAATTCCATCATATTTAAGGGGGCGGGGCCCACCCTAGCCCCCCTCTAGTTTCGCCTATGGATACACCACTCCAAAAGCTAGTTTTAAGGGTGGGAGTGCCCAAGGCCTTATAAACTCTACATTAGTTGCACATACAACCAATGTGTGACTATATATCTAAACATTGTATCCCAAGGTTCTTTACATGGTATCAGAGCTTGAGTGACTACAAGGTCACAAGTTCGATCCTCACTGTCCCCCACTTTAAAGTGGAATTAAAATAAAAAAAGCACAAAAAAAGGTAAACAAAAAATTGCGCCTGTGCAATTCCACGCTTCTAGCCCAAATGGCTCTTGTGTGAGGGGGCACGTTGAGATATATAGTCCCACATTGGTTGTATGTGCAACTAACGTGGAGTTTATAAGGCCTTAGACACTCAGTGGCGGAGCCAGCATGACATGTTAGCTAATGCCAAAAAATTTCAGCTAGTGCCCAAATAGCCACGGTTTTATGGCTACGACCAAAACGTGACTAATTTTCAAAAAAATTGAAACATAATTTGCTATGTTTCAAGTGTAGCTAAACGAACGTGGCTAAATAAGCCAGTGCCAAGGCAATGCTGGCTTCAACGTGGCTCCGCCACTGTGGGCACTCCCACTTTTAGAGCTAACTTTTGAGGCGGTGTATCTCAAGGTTCTTTACACACTTCAAAAAATGTGCCTCACTTTTTTCTTTTTTTCTGAAAATTGGCGAGACTTACTTTAATTGTCTCTTAACATGAGAGAACTTTTCTCATACTACATGAGAGAAATAATCCTTATGTTATATATATACATATTTGAAAGATCCTTTGACTCCAATATAAAAATAAATTTTTTTACTTTTTATCTCATTCATTAATCTATATGCATTAATTCAATAAATTATAATTATTAATAAATATATGAAGAATAATTTTTTTTCCTTACACCGATATCAATATATATATACATATATATAGGTAAAATCATTTATGCAGCCGCTTTACGTACAATGACAGGTGTATGGTTATGATTTTTCACATTTTATACTTTCATTCTTTGTATGGTTATGATTCTCTGCATTTAATGCTTTCAGATATATATGACAAGTATTTGATTGCTGCACGTACAACAGCTGCAGAAATGTAAATCCCATATATATAAGGCTTATAATTTCTCAAGCTGCTTGAGATAATTTTATCTCCGGCTACTAAATCATAACCGTACAAAGATGGATCAATGGTGATAAAGGAAGAGAGAAAAAAAAGGAATCATAACCATTCAAAAGTGAATCAATATATATAAAGAAATAAATAAACAAAACGACGTAATTTTGAAGTGGCCGGAGATAAAATCATCTCAAGCAGCTTGAGAAATATTTTTCCCATATATATATATATATGGGATTTGCATTTGTCATTTAACATGACACAATAAACTCTCTTACATACACAATATTTTGTGGGGCCCACACTTTTTGAAGAAAAAAGAAAAAGAAAATTACGGCACGCAAAACGAATCTCTATAACATTACTCAATCAACTTTCCTACAACATAACTCTTATAAAACCGTATATATACACGATCTTTCATTACACTGAACAATTTTGGTGTTGCCAGCTTTCCAATTTTCCATGAACTTCCTCCTGTGTCCTTTGAAATTTCCACCTATAGTCCGGCAAGCAATTTTGGCAAATTGTAGCTGCTTTGCACTAAGTAAATACATTATTCACAGTAGCCTTTCGGTTTCAGTAATGAGTGAAGTGGTATATAGGTCTCGTTGATTACCATTAGTTAGGTCACTAGGGCTTATTATTATTTGGTCTTTATGAAAAAAAAAAGGAAGGGAATTAAAGAGGGAAGAATCTCCGATACCTTTACATTGGATCAAGTTGGAAACCAGTTCAGCAAGACCGTTCACAACTCAAAATAGCACAGTAAATTAAGGTTACGTTGAATTGTGTTTTGCTTTTTTTTTCCTTTCCTTTTTGGTAGAATATTATAAAAATATGTGTTTTTTTGTTTTAAATGTTAAAAATTAAAATACAAAGCAAAAACAACTCATATATATTCTTGATTCTAAAAATAAAAAAATAATTATAATTTTTTTATTTTTTCTTTACAAAATAATTTATTTATTTTGATCCGAAAATCAAAAAACTGTTTTTAAAACAATATTGAAATAGGGCTTAAGTTCAAGCGGATTTTTTTTAGGTACAACAGGAGTAATAACTCGTATTCTTTTTCTCTAAATAAGAAAATTTTCATTTCATTTAAATCCACATTTTTATCTATATTTTTCTTTAAGTCCTAATTTTTAATTCTTTTTAAAATGATCGTAAAATACCGGAAAAGCTCTCCCATTGAACGTGCGCCATAAGTTAGTGGCCTTTCTTTTCATTAATCATATCACCTCACTAGGCCTTTATATGCCCACTCTGCTACTCTCAGAATTCTGGGAAAGTTTTAACACTTCAATTTTTTTTTTTTAAAAAAAGAAAAGTTAAGTAACATATGTGAGATTATACAATTTAGAAAAAGAAAAGTTAAGTAACATATGTGAGATTATACAATTTGTCTTGACACAAACTACAAGTTTCAGCACAATGAATAGATATATTTAATTAGAATGTTAAGATCGGGGGTAGTAGTACTACTTCATGTAGCCATGCAGCCAAATCCTTTGTATATAGTTTATACAGAGGTAACTGTGTAACTAGCATTACTCTTAAAACTTCATTCACTTTGGTCTTACATCTTTCATTCCTAATTTTGTTTTTGTGTACTTAGGAAGCACCATTTAAAAAAATAAAAATGAGCGAATTAGAATGTCATCCAATAATAACTATATGTGTCGGCTCTGTTGCATCATAGTTTCAGGCCTGGGATCCACTAATAGATGGTAAAAGTGTTATGATGACAAGCTAAATACTTGTATATATATTGCTAGACATTCTATACTAAAAATAAAAGCAAAAAAAGGAAGACTATGAATAGGGCACTCCAAGATCTAATTGATAGGTGCATAATCATTTAATAGATTCTTTGATTATTTCTGCAATTAGAATTATTATTTTTTCTTGGCAAATTAATTGAAATTGTAATAGTTGAATGTGCGAGTGTACTAAATATCCTTTTGGTGACGTATTAATAAGATTTATATATAATCAACGCAAAAAATCAAAATGAACATTTCATACGTGGCTATAGCAGCTTGACGAAAAAAAATCTAATATACTATAGTAGTATTTACATCCCACTAATAAGAGTATAACAAATCAGCTGATATGTTTTCTAATGAAAGAAAAAGAAAAAATAATTTTAAAATTATATCTGTATATTTTAGAGAATACATAATTTCTAATTTTTTTTTGAACGAAAATTGTATCCACTGTCCAAAATTTGGTTAATATACAGTTGCTTAGCCCGTCATCTTCATGTCTGGGACAAAAGCACTCTTTTTGTCCCTTTTATGCATATCCTTGTTTCCTGACCTTCATATTGAAAGATTCAGTTTGTCCTTCGTTTAAAAACATTATTTGGTACCAAATTCAGGACCTTGCTTATCGCGAGCGTAGAATTGCTTTAGAGAAAAAAGTAACCACTCTTTCAATTTGGAATTTTCTCACATGCATCTATTCTTAGTTATTATTGAATAATAATAGTAAGTGTCCCTGTATGTTGGAACCCATCTTCTGAACCAAAGTAATTAATCATCACCGTCGCTCGCATTAATATAAAAGATTAGTGTTGTGTTTTTCTTCTCATTTCTATGAGTACAAAGAAAAAAAAAAAGCATTTTCAAAGTAATTTTGCTTTTTAAATTAAGACACGTTTACTTTAAATTTAATAAATTTGAATTATTAAATATTTTTAATCAAATTTGCAAGTAACATATTCTTATTTATTCATTGTAGAGACTATTTTATTTTAAAAGTCATCGAACTAGGGTGTTTCCCTTTAAAACCTTGTCTATGCAGGTATTATTCTATATCGTCTATAACCATTCCCCAATATTTATATTTGGGCCCAAGTCACTTCAGGATCAGTCATAATCAGGTTTATTTACCAATTTGGGTTTCTTTTCTCAAAAATTTCCAATTCAGTATTTGGTGGAACATATTTACCAATAATTAATAACCACTTACTAAAACTAGGCATAAAAAATAGGCACAATATCTTGTCATTTACTAAAATTAATAATTTAAAATGAATATTAAATCAAATAATTACCAATTACTAAAATTACTAATTAATCATAATAATTATTCGCTACATTAATGATATATAAGTTAAGTATATTATATATAAAATTTGTTTATTCATATGATCAATTAATGGATGAAATTTTTTATGTGATTTAATTATAAGAATGACTAAATTAGTAATTAATTTACAGAAAATTTCATCCATTAATTATAAACTTACCTTATATATCCATTAATTTATGTAGCAAATAATTATATAATTAATTAATATTTCTAGTAAATATTTATCTTTGATTTAATCATTGATTATTGATTTTAATAATTCTTAATTAGTAATTTTAGTTTTAGAATTTAGTTATTAAATATTAATTTTAATACTTATTATTTTTAATTATTTATTAAATAACCATTTTTATTGATTGATAGTTATTAGCGTAGTAATTAATTATTTTAATTATTTAATATTTAAAGTAATTGAATAAATAAGAATGAGACTACGAGAGTATATTTTTAGAAGAAGAGCGAGGAATAGGTGGCCCAGATTATTCTAGTGGCATAATTTGGCGTAACCATCTTCTATTAAAAAGAAAATAAAAAATATATCATCTGGTAACAGATTATTCTACATAACCAATCATTTTGAATTTGAGTTCATGAGAATATATTAAGAGAAAAAATATTTTTGCAATTAATGCAGATAATTGAGATTGACATAGTAGAAAATTATAATTATAAACACTATAATAATTCTGAAATAAATTAAAATTACAAAAACACCATAATTTTCGTCCCAAAATAATGTTGTATTGAGCTTACTGCAGATAACTTATCTGCAGTAACTGTAGAAAAAGCGAACCCATATATTAATGTAAAAATTTGATATGAAATGCTTGATCGAATATATAATTATACCCGAATTGAATAATATATATATATATATATATATATATATATAGGTAAAATCATTTCTGCAGCCGTTTTACGTACAACAATGACAGATGTATGATTATGATTCCATACATTTAATGCTTTCATCCTTTGTATGGTTATAATTCCTCGCATTTAATGCTTTCGAATATATATATATGGCAAGTATTTAATTGTTGCACGTACAGCAGCTGCAGAAATATAAATCCCATATATATATATATATATCTCGAAAAATTATTTCTACAGTCGTTTTATGTATAACATTAACAGACATATGATTATCTATGTAGCACCGATACCGACACGAGACACGTGACACGATACGACACGACACTCCGACACGTTAATTCTAAAAAATAATAGATTTCGACACGTTAGGGCACGTTTTGATATTAAATAATATTTTTAATTTATGTAGTGTATATAATATTTAATATTCAATAATTTAACAAAATATATTTACAAAAAAATAATAATAATTTAACAAAAAATGAAACTAAACTTAAAATATTCATCAATTTCGCAAAGAAACATAAGATATCCCAAATATTTATATTAAATGGTAATCGTAATTCAACGAATATAATAGTTGGAACTAAAAACTCAACGCAACGCAACCTTTGAACTTTTTTTGAATTTTTATAATGCGTGTTGAAGTGTCGGAGAGTGTCGGACACGACACGTTAAGATTTTTGAAGTGTCGGTGCTTCATAGAGGATTATGATTCCTCACATTTAATAATTTTATCTTTTATATTATTATGATTCCTCATATTTAATGCTTTCACATATATATATGATAAGTTTTTGACTGCTGCAGAAATATAAAGTCATATATATATATATATATATATATATATATATATATATATATATATAGTGGTAGGATCCTTTGACACCAGTGTCAAATTTGAAGTTTGACACCTCATCTGAGAGCCGTTAGATAAAAAAATATCAACGACTCTGATTTGTAGGCATGTGATATCATTGATCTTTTCTAATCTAACGGCTTTCAGATGAGGTGTCAAACTTCAAATTTGACACCGGTGTCAAAGGATCCTACCTCATATATATATATATATATATATATATATATATATATATATATATATATGAAGGGTAATGGTTACTCATTTTACATGAGATAATCAATTTTTCTACACATATAAAAAGAGGTTGGGTCCCATCACTCTTTTTTCTCTCTTCTCTTGTCTGTGGGTCCCACTTATAATTTTATTTCTTCAACGTAAAATAATTTTTTTCTTACAACATAAGAAAAGGGGCGCCATTTCACTTCATTTTTATGTATATGTTACAAGGGTTTTATGTTTATCATTTAACATAATATAACTTCACTTTCCTACACACACATTAAAGAGGTGGGGTCCACATGTTTTTCTTTCTCTTTCATCATTCCACTTTCTCTCTCTCTTTTGATGTGAAAGTTGGAAACAATACTTACATCATGTTACATGACACTAATAAAACCCATGTTACAATGTTACACCAAATACGATTCGCAAACTTTTGCTCTCAGATTGATCTGCAATGATGGGCCGGCTTCCGTCCATGACGAGTCTTGGGCTCAAACAAATTGAAATGTCCATATAGAAGAATGCACATTTTTTTAAACCTTCAATATTTATGAGAAAAATATTTCTCTGGTTAGCTCAAAACGAAGTAGTTTTAAGTTATAAGATTAAAAAATTATAAAGATAAAGGCTAATATAATCTTACAATATATTAAAATTACAAAAATACCTTGATTTCCGTCCCAAAACGACGTCGTTTTGAACTCACCGTAGATAACTTATCTCCATTTACTGGAGAAATCCTTTATCCTAAATTTATAACTACTTATTTTAATATTTTTTCTCACTCTTCTCTTATCAGTATTGATTCACTTCTATATAATTATGGGGAAAAATATTTGTCTTTTAAAATGATATAATTTATTTCCAAAAAAAAAAAATGATATAATTTTGTATCATTTTAGATTTTAATTGTTAATTTTCGTCAATCAATAATTATAATTTATTTTAAACTACTAATTTATTATATAATTAGATTTGTAAATTATAATCTTTGATTGACCGAAATCAACAATTACAAAGTTAAAATTAAAAAATATAAAGTTATATTCTTTATTATGATTTTTCCAATGATCATATCATGTTAAATAAGACACGCCATAGGATTCACTCCCAGTTTATTTAGTTCGCCCTTTAAAAAAGAAAAACTCCTGAAACAAAGGCGAGACCAAAGCCTGACGTCATTTCTTAGTGTTGTGAAATCCCTAACATAGCAACCAAACTGTCTTAACGAATTCCCTACTCCTACTCTTTTGGATCATCGATACATTCCAACTTCCACCTTAGAATATTTCCCACACTTTCTTACCATCTTAACTTATTACCCATTTCTTTCCACAATCTTCTCTCTCTCTCTCTCTCTCTGCAGTCTCACTTTCATAATCTTCTTCAACAAAACTGGATCCATTTTAATTCCCCTCTGAACATATAGACGCACACCACTCTTATGGCACTGTTCAAGGCACGAAACAATAGGAGGTCGTCATCGCCGTCTTACGTTTCAACCTTAACAATATTAGCATTCATCGGACTATGTGTTTTTGGTGTATGGATGCTAAGCAACAACTCCTCCGTAGTGTCGCCTCAAACAGACACCGTTGAAGGCACGTCTACTCGTACAGCCATTGATACCTCTGACACCACCAATAACGATTCATCTTCCTCCGAAGAGTCCCACGAAACCACCACCAAAACCACCGAAGAATCAGTTGAAACCACCGTCAAAAGCGCCGAGGACACCGCCAAGGATACTCGTACTACTGTCTTTGGAGACAATCCTGGTCATCTCCCCGATGATGCCATCAAGTCTGACGACAAAAATCCTAACAAACAACAGAGTGCAAGTGTTGACTCTCAGATATCAGAGGCAAGTTCGTTAACTCAAAAAGAACAAGCCTCCGAAGCAGCTTCAGATAATGATCAGAAAAATTTAGAGTCTGAGAAAATTCAGCAAGGTAGTATTGAAGCGTCTGAAGGAAACAAAAAGGATGAAGAAGAGAGTGCCAAGACTCATGATGCAACAGAATCTCAGGATGTAAATACGGCTGAAAATCAAGAACAAAGCACGGCACAGCAACAAGATGTTCAGAGTTTTGGGTCTAAAAACAATGATGAAGAAGCAAATAAAGAACAGTTAAGAGATGACAAAGGTGAGATCACAAAGAAAGATGAAAAGGTAAGATCAAATGAAAAGCAGCAAGACCTGCCAGAGAAACAAGATGAAAATCTTGTTTCAAACGCAGCCGTAAAAGGTGAAAGCTCTCAAGTCTCTCAGGAAGAGCCTGAGAAAACCGAGAAGAAGAAAGTGCAAGATGAAAGTGAAGAAACCAAGAAGCCAAAAGCAGAGAAGAAGGGCCGAAAGTCAAAGAAGTCGTGGTCAACACAAGCAGATGAGTCACGGAGCGAAAACAATAGACAGAACGATGAATCGGGCGATGGGGAGAAACAGCAAGATCAAACGTGGTATCTCTGCAAAGTCACCGCAGGTGCTGATTATATACCATGTTTGGACAACGAAAAGGCTTTGAAACAGTTACGAAGCACAAAACACTTTGAACACAGGGAAAGACATTGTCCTGAGGAGGCACCTACTTGCCTGGTGCCACTTCCAAAAGGTTACAAAATACCCATCGAATGGCCTAAGAGCAGAGATAAGGTGATTTTGGTTCAAAGGAACATCTCACACATTTATTTGTGCCTTTGATATCTTCAAAATTAAAAACTTTTTTTTATTATTGTCTTTCAAAACAGATATGGTACCACAACGTCCCACACACGAAGCTGGCACAGGTAAAGGGACACCAGAACTGGGTGAAGTTAACGGGTGAGTTCTTGACATTCCCTGGAGGTGGCACCCAATTCATTCATGGAGCTCTCCACTACATTGATTTTCTTCAACAGGTAATCACAACTCTAATTTCTTAACTAAGCCATTTGTTAGATCAAGCAGGCAACCTTTATTTAATAATTGGGATTCATATATATATATATAGCTCAGAATTTGAATTTTATACTGCTAATCATAATTTCTACGCGACAGTTTTATAATTTCACTCATGCAGGCTGAAGCTGGCATTGCATGGGGAAAGCACACCCGGGTGATCTTGGATGTTGGGTGTGGGGTTGGAAGTTTTGGAGGTTACCTATTCGATAGAGATGTTATTGCAATGTCTTTTGCACCCAAAGATGAACACGAAGCACAAGTCCAATTTGCCCTTGAGAGAGGGATTCCTGCCATATCTGCTGTCATGGGTTCTCAAAGGCTACCATTCCCCAGCCGTGTCTTTGATCTCTTACATTGTGCACGTTGTCGAGTACCTTGGCATATAGAGGGTTGGTATCACTAACACTTTTCTCGAGCTTAGATTTTCCATTTCATGTTGTTTGTTAATAAAAATGCCACAGTTTTGCGTTGAACATGTTTGCTAAGAAATGCGAAACTCTGTTGTAGGTGGCATGTTACTCTTGGAATTGAATCGGGTGTTGCGACCGGGTGGTTATTTTGTCTGGTCTGCTACTCCCGTGTACCAGAAGCTTGAAGAAGATGTCGAGATATGGAACCGTAGGGATATTGCATATCATATCTTTGTTGTTGAGAAGATAATAACTCAGCAATTTTACAGTCACTGACATCTTGTAATTTTCTTGTAGAAATGTCCACACTGACGAAAGCCATGTGTTGGGAGCTTGTGACTATCAACAAGGATGCACTGAATCATGTTGGTGCCGCCATTTACCGCAAACCCACTACCAACGAATGCTATGAGCAAAGGGAGAAAAACCAACCTCCAATGTGCAAGGACGATGATGATCCAAATGCAGCCTGGTAAATCTTTTACCACTGGCACATCGACAAAAGTGGTGGTTTTACATGTTATATACAGTTGATTTGAGCTGTAGAATACATCATAACAGTACTTCTAATCTTGATTGGCCAAATGTATTATACTACAGGTATGTACCTCTGCAGGCATGCATGCACAAGGTGCCGGTTAACAAGGCTGAGAGAGGAGCCAGATGGCCTGAACCTTGGCCTCGTAGACTACAGAAAGCCCCATATTGGTTAAACAACTCGCAGGTGGGGATTTATGGAAAACCAGCTTCTCAAGATTTTGCAGCAGACAGTGAACGTTGGAAAAACGTTGTGGACGAGCTGAGCAACTTTGGTATAACTTGGTCTAACGTGAGAAATGTCATGGACATGCGAGCTGTCTATGGGGGGTATTGATTCAACTTGGAGTATAACTACTATACATTTTTATTTGATATGCGATGCTTACTCTAATACTTAGTCACGTGCTTGCAGATTTGCAGCAGCCCTGAGGGATCTTCCAGTTTGGGTATTCAATGTGGTAAACACAGATTCTCCGGACACACTTCCCATCATCTATGAGAGGGGTCTTTTTGGGATATACCATGACTGGTGTGAATCCTTCAGCACGTATCCACGAACTTATGATCTACTGCATGCAGATAATCTTTTCTCGAAGCTTAAAGAGAGGTATGAATGGAAGTAGTTATCCTTCGACCTTTTCAACCCATACTAGAAAAACTGCACCACGATTAATCCGGTTCTGCTGTTTTGACTTTTCAGGTGCAAGCTTGCTCCTGTTTTGGCAGAAGTGGATAGAATAGTCAGACCGGGAGGTAAATTGATTGTCCGTGATGAATCCAGCACCATCGGCGAAGTGGAAACTTTGTTAAAATCTCTGCATTGGGAAATAACCTCCTCCCAAAAGCAAGAGGGTGTGCTCTGTGCAAAGAAAGGCAATTGGAGGCCTGATTCTGTAGCTTCGTCCTGATAATGGACACAACACTAGAGGTTTAAGGATTGTTTTCAAGACAATGCTGTGCAGTGGCAGTGACGTGGAAAACGTCACACTATTATTTTGTTGATTTTCATGGCATGTGGAACTGAGATTTTAGTTCAATAGGCCCGAGATACATATCACATACGACAGAGATGCTGTCATATATGATACACCTAACCGCAGATTTAGATTTGTAGTTGTCAATATAACCTTTCTTGTTATTCTGTTCTATGCATACATTCAGCACTAGTAAATTCCTACTTCATTAGTTACTCAAAACAAAACAATTCGGTTGAATACAAGTAATTCATAAGCCAAGGCAGTATGCACTTGGTTCCTACATATGCCCGTAGTTTTCCTCTTGGTAACAATATATGACTTTTTTTTATGTCATCATGTCATGATTTGAGATCGATTAAACAAAACAACAATCGGAGAGAAATACTCCTCAACTCATAGGTTGTGGTCGTCAGGTCTTCATATTAGAAATTGGCATTCTTTATATTTTTGTTTATAAAAATTACAAGACAACCAGCAAGCATATTGAAATTCACACTTGATTTTTTAATTAACAATTAAACCAACTAAATCAATTTGACCAATTGGAGTTCAACCTCTCAAAGAATTCTACTTTTCCATAAAGCCTTAAATGGAAATATGAAGAACTCCAGCGGATTCTAAGCAGAATGACATTATGCAATTCCTCCAGTGAATACATGTTGTCGCCTAATAAATACCCAGAAAACTTAAAATGCATCAAAACACTTTTCCCTGCTAGAAGCTTCATTATTCCATTAAAAAATGTCAGTTCCTCCACATACTGACGTATGGCTGATGCCATTGGACCTCAGTCTCTAGAATACCATCAACTTGCACTGAGAAGTTTCTGCAATTCACCACTCTGGATTGCAGCTCTGAGATCTGAATTGCAAACACAGCAATACCATGTGAGTAGAACAGAGGGAATGAGAAACAGAAAGAGGGTTAATGGCATAGCTTAGGTAACAACAGATAGATAATAACTCATAAAATCACAAAGCTAAGAAGTAAGAACTAACCATCTGATCCACCAATATGCTTGCCATTCACATATACTTGTGGGACTGTGCTTCTACCAGTCAAATCCAGAAGAACACTACGAATTTCATACCCATCATCTATAGAGAAAACAAAAATTGTGACCCACATGATAAGTTTGAACATGATGATAACATATAAACAGGGAGAGACATTGGGCAGTTATGAATAGATTACCTCGCAGATCCAACTCCACCACAAAAGGTTGCTCATTTAGTTCCCCAAACATGCGTTTAGCGCGCAAACAATACCTATCACATATTATTAATCAATTAATAATAAATCATAAACATAAAACAAAATTGAGGAACATAATGATTAAAACATTGACAGAAACAGTATTAATTCTTTGTGGCATGTAAACACCAGGCAGAGTCAAAAGACATAATATAAGCAAAACCCTAATTGTTGGTGCGTAATAACATAAATCCATAATTTCACAATTTCATAAAAGGGGAAATTAAAAAAGGGACGCACGGGCAATAGGATTTGGAGAACATGGCGATTCTGTTGGAGTAGATGACATTTTGAACGAAGGCAGAAACTGAATTAGAGGCTTCGACTTGAACCAGTTCCTTCGAATTCCCAACCAAAATCAGCAAAACAACCAACGTAACCGTCACAACCACACTCGACACTAACCTTATCATCTTTCTCTGTTTCGTGATCTGTGTTATTCCTCAACCTACAAATGTCTGGGTTTCCCCTGTAAATATAATATGAAGACCGCAACAAACATGCCACACCAATTCACAATCACCACACGACAACGGATTACGTAAAATGCAACGCAACTGCATCGTCTTTTAACTAAATAAACAGTAAATCTCGAAAGATAATTTATTAAATTTCCAATTATAAATAATTTTGAAATATATATATATATATATATATATATATATATATATATATATATATATAAGGTAGGATACTTTAACACTAGTGTCACAATTAAAGTTTGACACATCATCTGAGAGTCATTAGATCAAAAAAGATCAATGGTGTCATTTACTTACGTATCAGAGTCGTTGATCTTTTTTTATTTAATGACTCTTAGACGAAGTGTCAAATTTTAAACTTAATATTGGTGTCAAAGGATCCTACCTCTATATATGACTTTAATTAATATATATATATATATATATATATATATATATATATGACTTTAATATTTCAACTGTGAATGTAAATAAATTATCTATATTCGCTCTCAAAACAACGTCGTTTTGGGTTGAAAAATTAAAAAATTATAATGAAATAGACTATTATACCTCTGAAATAAATTATAATAACAAAAATACCTTGATTTTCGTCTCAAAATGACGTCGTTTTAGGTTTAATGTAGATAACTTATCTACATTGAAAAAGCGAACCCTATATATATATGTGTGTGTATATATATATATATATATATTTTTTTTTTATTTTTTTTTTCTGCGGTCAATGTAGATAAAATATAAATAAGTTATCTACATTCAACTAAAAATGACGTTATTTTAGAACAAAAGTCAAAGTATTTTTATAATTATAATTTACTTTAGGATTATAATATTCTTTCTTATGATAACTTTTTAACCCAAAATGATGTCGTTTTGAGAGTTAATGTATATAACTTATTTACATTCACTATAAAGACATTAAAGTATATATATATGGAAAAAATGTTTGTCATTTTAAATGATATAACACTCTGTCCTTTTAAAAGAGAGATAGACACAGAAAAACAAATTTTATTTAAATCTTAAATTAAAAAAAACTACCCATTTTCTCTCTCTCATGATTTCCATTTTCTGTGTCTATATCTCCTAAAATGACATAACTTATGTCATTTAAAATGACAAACACCAAACCCTATATATATATATAGGGTTCACTTTTTTTATAGTTACTGTAGATAAGTTATCTGCAGTAAGCCCAATACGACGTCATTTTGGGACGAAAATCATGGTGTTTTTGTAATTTTAATTTATTTTAGGGTTATAATAGTCCTTATTTTATAATTTTTTAAGATTTCAATACCAAAACGACGATGTTTTGGAAATAAATGCAAATAATTTATCTGCATTAACTGTAAAAATATTTTTTTCCATATATATATATGTGTGTGTGGGGGGGGGGGGGGCAAAATGATTTGTAATGTGACTGCATATAAGCATTGGCGTAGTCACCTAGAAACTACATCGTTTTGGGTGGGATAAAGGAAGTTCGCGTTCAAAATTAATTGTAGAAAATGGAAATATTATATTTATTTTCACCTTTGTATGATTATGATTTCTCATATTTAATGTTTTATATTTATTTTCATTTTTGTATGGTTACGATTTTCCATATTTAATGCTTTCACACTATAAAACGACATAGCTGTACATCCGCTAAACCCTATATATATAGGCTTTAATATTTCTAAAGTTAATGTAGATAAGTTATCTACATTCGCTTCCAAAATGACGTCGTTTTGGGTTGAAAAATTACAAAAATACCTTTATTTCCGCCTCAAAATGACGTCGTTTTGTGCTCAATGTAGATAAGTTATCTACATTGACTATAGAAAAAGCGAACCCATATATATGGGTAAAGTATTTTTCCCGTCACTGGAGATAAGTTATCTCCAATGACCCCCAACAAAACTACATCGTTTTGAATTAATGAAGGGTGTTTATGTAATTTTTTTTGTCATATGAATTTTACCGAAATACCCTTCATTAATTTTTCTAAAATTACAAAAACACCCTTCATTAATTCAAAATGACATAATTTTGGTGGTCACTGCAGATAACTTATATCTGGTGACTGAAAAAATGCTTTATCCACACACACATATATAAAGGGTTTCATGTTTGTAATTTTAAATGACATAAATTATGTCATTCAGGAGAGAGATAGACACAACGAATGAAAATCATAGAGGAGAAAGTGAGTGGTTTTTTTTTAATTTAAATTTTAAATAAAAAATATTACTTTGTGTTTATCTTTATCTTAAAATGACATAACTTTGTGTCATTTAAGATGACAACCACTTTTCCGATAGATAAAAGATGAGTTCGTTTTTTCTACCGTCAATGTAGATAAGTTATCTACATTGAGCCTAAAACGATGTTGTTTTGAAACGGAAATCAAGCTATTTTTGTAATTGTAATTTAGTTCAAGGTTATAATAGTCTTTTTCATCATAATTTATTTTTCAACTCAAAAGGACGTCATTTTGGGAGTGAATGTATATAACTTATCTACATTCACTGTAGAAATATTAAAGCCATAAAAGATAGGATATTGTTACTACCAACTAGTGTTACTATCAATGTCACTACCAGTTTGTTTCACCGTTAGATCGATTATATGGATATAACGGTTCTGATTTAACTTTCTAAAAATATTTTTTCTTCTCCGTATATTTAATACTTTATATTTATTTTTACTTTTGTATGATTATGATTTTCCATATTTAATGTTTTCACATTAATTATGGGGACTCATAACCATGCAAAGGTAGAAATAAATATAACCGTTCAATCAACATAATCGATCTAACAGTGAAATAAACTGATAGTAACAATATCTATCCCTCTCTATTCACAATTTTTTTGAAACCATATTTAGATAACATAATGTTGTCAAGTACTCCCTCCATTTATTTTTTAATTTATTTATTTGTCAATTAAATTGTACAATAATTAAAAGGCTTAAGATATTTTTTCCCTCTTCACTGCTCTCAATTACTCTTTTTTTTTTGGAGTTACCCAACCCTAATTATCTCTTTGAGACGAGTTGGCTCCCTCCGGTATCCCCACGAGCTTCGACTCTTTGAGCCGGCTATGGGACTAAGCCGGAGTGCGGGGGAACATTGATGACTAAAGGTTCAGCCCACTCCCCAAGAATGCATTCAGCGGGAATCGAATACATATCCAACCCCACTAACTCAGCGCCAAGTTACCAACTGAGCTGCACTGCACCCATTGGGTTACTCTCAATTACTCTCTAGTCTTTATGTTTAAGTGAATGTTTGAAAACACACTTTTAGACGATTTTAATTAAATATTAACATGAAATGAAGTAATTTATGTTTAAAAACGTTTATTTCAAAAATAATTTTGTAATAAGATTTAGTATCGAATTCTTAACTTAACGCAAAAGTTATTTTTGTTTGATTTTAAGAGGGGCATTTGGTACGAGAAAATTTTTGGATTCCCGAGAAATTGATATGAGTAATCTTATTTATCCATATTTGGTATAATAATTGTTAATATTTTCCAGAAAAAAATCAGATTCTCGATAAAATTTTTTGAAGGATGGTGGTATTTTTGGATTCCTAATTTTCTATGACTTGAAAAAATTTCACATAGTTTTTTGGTAATATTTTTGAAAAAATTATTTTCCCAACATATTCTTGAAAATCATGATTCTCTGCCATAAAAATTTCTCCTTATCAAATACCTCCTTAGTCTAACATAATTTTAGTAGTAAAAACAATTTTATTTAAAAATGATAAAATAACCATCTTACTAAGGGCATGTTTGGTACATAGTATAGAATAAGGCCTGATTGTATAAGACCTGATTGAATTTTAATACTATCCAGCGTTTGGCACGGTATTGTATAAAATAATATATTATATAAGTTAATATCATCTAGTATTTGGTAATGCACTGTATAATACTATATATGATAAAAATAAATATTTTTAATAAAAATATCCTCTAATAAAGAATTTATATAATTCTTCAAAAAATGTCATATGATATTAACTTTTATAAAAATTTATTGATCAATGTGTCCAAAATATAAAGGGAAAAATATTTCTGCAGTTAATGCAGATAAGTTATCTGCATTTATTCTCAAAACGACGTCGTTTTGGTATTGAAATCTTAAAAAATTATAAATATAAAGACTATTATAACCCTGAAATAAATTAAAATTACAAAAACACCATGATTTCCGCCCCAAAACGACGTCGTATTGGCTCACTGCAGATAAGTTATCTGCAGAAAAAACGAACCCAAATATAAATTAATTTTTATAAAATTAAAAATATGCAATATTTTAAAAATTAGTATATTGAAAAATTAATTTTTATTTTAATAGATTAATATTAAAATAATATATTAATTTTTGAGAATTACATTGGTCAACGATGTTAATACATCAATCTCTTATCAGGCTTTATCCCTCACCCTTAGGCCGGATTAAGTTATACATCGTTTTGATGTATTAAGGGATTATGTTGTATAAACTTATACTATATGATGTTCACACTAAACAACTGAAAATGTCATAACGTATAGTATAAGCTTATATTATCATGCCTTATACGGCACACCAAAGAGGCCCTTACTAACTTAAGTTGATGTTTTAATAATTTTATTTTATATCTCTCTAATATAAAATAAGAGTTTGGTGTTTGTCATTTTAAATGACATAAGAAAGTGAGTGGTTTTTTAGGAGAGAGATAGACACAGAAAAACGGAAATCATGGGAGAGAGAAAATAAGTGATTTTTTTAATTTAAAATTCAAATTTTTTGTGTCTGTATTTTTCTTAAAATGACATAACTTTTCGTCATTTAAAATGACAAATGCTTTTCCCATAAAATAATTAAACATAAAACAAAATTCACATACTTACAATTTGTGTTTTCAAACCTACCTTTGACACTATCCAACGTCGAATTAGGAGTGGAAATTGGTTAGGTTAGGCATGAACTTATCCTAAATGCTTTGATCTATTTTCTGAGCATAAAGTATAGGCTTGACATATACCTTGTTTTTAAGATCTAGTCCTATCCAATCTGGTGGTTAAGCCTTTTAAAAAGTCAAATCTGACCTGAAAACTTATATAAAGGCCTAATTTATGATAAGGCCTATAAAAGAGTCACACACCTACATCTAAATATGTTAACATATCTACACATTTATGTATTTATGTAAGTCAATGAGTTTAAGTTTTTTACATAGATAAGCAGGGTCAAGATCATTTTACATCAGTGTAAGTTATACTCTCAATCTTGTCCACTGATCCCACTTATATCTAAGGGTTCAAATTTTTTAATAATGTGAGTCATTGGATACAAGTGGATCAATGGTCAAGATTAAGGGTAAGACTTATAACTCTTACACTGGTGTAAGAATATCCTGCCCCAGATAAACAAGTATACAATTTTAAAATATTATAATAAAACATTTAATATAACAATAATAATTAATAACAATAATAAAATAATATATTATTTACATTTACTTAAATAAGTTGACCTGTCAGGTTTAAAAGACTTTTTTATAACCTAAATCCAGAATTTTTAGCTAAATAAGCTTTTCAAAGAATCTTAATCTATCTCATTCAGTAAATAGGCTAAATCATGTTAAACATTAAAAAGTTATTTTGAAAATACCCACTGTATCACCTAGTGGAGAATAACTTGTGTATTTCCCCATCCCTCCCCCTGATATTTGGGTTTTGTATTTAGTTGACTTTTCGCAAGGTTATTTTGAGTTAATCTTTGTGGAGTAATTCCCCTAGAGTTAAAAAAAAAAAAAAACTAAGTTAAGCCGTAAGTCAATGACCGATTGCGTGACGTATTTTTGTGGAGTAATTCTCTTTTTACTTTAATTATTATGCTACTTTAAATATTAAAACTAAATTAAGGTGTTGCCATTTGCTAGGCTTAAATATTTGGAATCTTACTAGTTAAAGAGAGATTACAAAAAAATTCTTTTTTTTTTGGAGTTACCCAACCCTAATCATCTCTTTGAGACGAGTTGGCTCCCTCCGGTATCCCCACGAGCTTCGACTCTTTGAGCCGGCTATGGGACTAATCCGGAGTGCGGGAGAACAGTGATGGCTAAAAGTTCAGCCCCCTCCCCAAGAATGCATTCAGCAGGAATCGAATACATATCCAACCCCATTAACTCAGCGCCAAGTTACCAACTGAGCTGCACCAGTTGGGGCATGAGTATACTACTCTATATTTCTCTTTTTATATGACAAATTATATTAAATTCAAGACTCTCAAATTAAAGAATCTAAATCTATTATTGTGCGTTCAGAGCGTTTCCATTACATGAGAGAAAAGTCCGCGAAAGAGGCTACTGGAGGTTATTTTCACGCATTTAGGTCCCAAAGTCAGTCAAAGGCCCCACAAGAAAATAAATAATTAGTAACGGCTTGGTTTATTTATGCCGGCCAAATTTATGAAGTGGAAAAATGTTCATTGTGAAGTAGGGCAGTGCTGGAAAACGATCGAGAACTGATTAAATGAGATAAAAGGAATCTTCGTTCTTCGAGTTTGGAAATGGATGTCGCACATTAAACAACTAAGAAATAAGAAATTTTTTGGATAGTTACTGAAATAATTGTTAACATATGTAAGGATACTTTTCAAAGATAAATATATTTTTACACATAATAATACTGGGGAAAATATTTGTTCTGTTGTAGGAGAATTTTTTTTTTCTACTAATATTTTTTTTGATTTTTGTGCAATATTTTTTTATTTTTTAATAGATATAGACCCCACACAAGATGTTTCAATAATATGAGAAAATTTTCTCATGTTATATGAGAAAAATGAAACCCATAATATATATAGGAATAAGTTATTCTGACTACTTTTAATTTGCCTACCTCTCTTAATACTATTAGATTATAATCTCATCTAACATGCAACAGTGGAGATTTACGGAATAAAATAAACCCTTTTCTCCTTTCTTTCTACTCAATGTCTTCCACACTTTTTCTTTCTCCTCCCCTTTCTCTCTACCGATTTGTATAATTTACAACATGAATTTATATTCGAATCTAAATCTATGCAATGATTAATGGCATGATAGTTTTGCTGGATGAGTATAATTTTCAAAATTTCTTGAATCTGATATAATTGAACACGGCAGAAACCACAAAAATACAAAAAATACGAAAACCACGAATAATCCCTTCCTTTGAATTAATCCACGATTACATTAAAGTTTATACTTTGCTGTTGAAATTTGAAATCAAATCAACTTATCTCCTTATTCTTATCTTGTTTTTCACCTTAAAGTGGGGAAAGAATCTACGTTCTCTATAAGTTACGCCCAACAACAGGTCTATCTGATTCCATAACATAGGGCATCCGAGTTAGTTTCTTCTTGACACCCTTTTCAATTTTTTAGGTAAAATTGAGAAAAAAGCTTGCACCTTTTTTTAATACTGAAGCCCCATTGAAGAGAGAGAAAGATAAATTTTTTATTAAATGCTTATAACAATGACTGAGTTGGATGAATTGAGAATTGAGAAAAAAAACTTGTTACTTTTTTTTTAATTAGAGAGAGAAAGGGGAGGTAAGAGAAAGAATGAGAGGCAATGGAAGAGAGAAATGATTAAAATAATTTATTTTATATAGTAAATCTCCATCATATGATGGGATTGTAATCTAACATTATTAAAAGGGTAGACAAAATAAGGATAGGCAAATATATATATATATATATATATATATATGAGTCATGATCATTTTACACCAGTGTAAGTTACACTCTCAATCTTGTCTGTTAATCTCACTTATATCTAAGGGCTCTAATTTTTTAGTAACGTGAGCCATTGGATACAAGTGGATCAATGGTCAAGATTGAGTGTAAGACTTCTAACTCTTACACCGGTGTAAAAATATCCTGCCCCTATATATATATATAAGTTTAAAATTTTTAAAGTTACTTTAGATAACTTTATTTAATGTTTACCAAAATACACACACAAAAATATGTGGAACCATGTTTTCTTTTTCTCTCTCTTATTTTTACATGATTTCACATGATAAAATTATCTAACTTTAAAAAGGGGTAGACAAAATATTAGATAAAATTATGGGAAAAAAGTATCTAATGTTACTTTAGACAATTTTGTCTAATGTTCACCGAAACGACGTCGTTTTGATGTTGAAAAATTAATAAATTATATTATAACCCTGAAATAAATTAAAATTACAAATACACTATGATTTTCGCCTCAAAACGACGTCGTTTCGACGAACATTTGATAAAGTTATCTAAAGTAACTTTAGAGAAAAATGAACACTAAAATTATCTACATGAACTTTAAAAACTTTAAATGTGAACGAATTTTCATACCTGTTAAACATAATCCTTAAAAAATTACACTAACTTAACGCGTTCAAATTATTAAGAATTATTTTATTGAATTCAAAATTTCAGGTCTGATTAAAAAATTACCTAACTTATTCCACTTTTATATGATATTTGTAAAGAGAAAAACACACTTCTCATGAGATATATATTTTTTTTTTTCATGTTGTGATCTTTTGATTTGTGTATAAATTTTATGACTTCTTTTTTTAATAAATGTTATAATCTACCACTAATTGAATCACAACAACATGATGAAATCAAAGCAATTTGTGAAATATTAAAACATCAAAGGATAGAAGACTATATTTCTAAAAAAGTTAAGTGAAATAAAGGCTTCAATTTTACATCCAAGCTATCTTTACAATCACGAATTCAGCCATCAAGTTGAATGCAGTGCTTTCATTGGTATGTGTAGATCTAAATCTAATGTGCTTTATACAAAAGAAAAAAAAGAAAAAATGTGAAAAATGAAAAGTTTTGCAAATGGATATTCCAGATTGAAACAACTATCAAGTTGAATGCTCAAAATTGTATTGTGCTTTGTTGGTCAAATTGCCAAGAAAAAGGAAGAGTAGTTGATCAGAACTTGGAAGGAAGCTTCCAACCACACACGGAGGTGGTGGAACCGAAACCCCCCTATTGGCACCGACACGAGATAAAATCTCCTCCTGTTGTTGGGAGAAGCTGAGAGACAGAGAGTAGAGAGTAGAGAATAGCAAACAAGAAGATAAAGATGGCTGAGGTTGCCGTGTCAACGGTTGTTACGAAATTGACAGAGCTGCTACTCGAACATGCTGTTGGGGCGGCAGTTTCACAACTGTCCGGGGTAAGAGACCAACTGTCCGGGGTAAGAGGCCAAGTAGAGCGTTTGAAGAATGAATTGGGATGGATGCAGAGCTTTCTGAGGGACGCAGATGCAAAACAAGAAGAGAACGAACGTGTTCGCATGTGGGTATCCGAAATCAGAGACGTGGCTTTCGAAGCAGAGGAGCTCATAGAAACCTATGTGTACAGGGCAACAATGGCAAACAGGTTGGACAAGGTTTTCAGACCAGTACATATGTACAAGGTGGGAAGAAGAATCGACAAGATCCGGTCTAAAATCAGGGATATATCCGACAGGCGCGAAACCTACGGTGTTGTCATGAGTGGCGATCGAGAAGGCAGCAGTAGCAGTGAAAGGTTGAGGCAATGGAGACAGCTATCGCCTTATTCTGAAGAAGAGTATGTTATTGAGCTTGAAGATGACATCGGGTTACTCCTTACCCAGCTTATTGCCATGGAGCCAAGGCATCATGTGGTTTCCATTGTTGGCATGGGTGGTTTGGGGAAAACTACTTTGGCCAAGAAGCTTTACAATCACAGCAAGATCACCAACCATTTTGAGTGCAAAGCGTGGGTTTATGTCTCTAAAGAGTCTACAAGGAGGGACGTTCTGCTAGGGATTCTCAGAGATGTGGATGCTTTTGCCAGAGATGAAATGGATAGATTGGAGAAATGGCCGGAGGAAGAGTTGACCAACAAGCTGTACAATGTGTTGGATGAGAAAAGGTATTTAGTGGTGCTTGATGACATTTGGGGGATGGAGGTTTGGGATGGTTTAAAGTTGGCTTTTCCCAGAAGGAAGAAGATGGGAAGTAAAATAATGCTCACAACCAGGATTTGGGAAGTTGCTTTACATGCTGATGCTGGTAGCAATCCTCATCAGTTACGGCCATTGACAGAAGATGAGAGTTTCAAATTGCTATGTTACAAAGCATTCCCCGGAGCAAATGACATCCCCCCTGAATTGGAGAATCTTGCGAAGGAAATTGTGGTAAAATGTGGAGGTCTGCCTTTGGCTGTGGTAGTGGTTGGTGGTTTATTGTCCAGGAAACTTAAGTCAAGCGGGGAATGGGCACGGGTGCTACAAAATATCAGCTGGCACTTGCAAGAGCAAGATAAGATAGCAAGAATTTTGGCCCTAAGCTACAATGATTTGTCTCCTCCCTTGAAATCATGCTTTCTCTATTTGGGTCTTTTCCCAGAGGGTGTGAACATTCAGACAAAAAAATTGATCAGACTATGGGTTGCGGAAGGTTTTTTACCACAAGAAGGTGAAGAAACTGCAGAAGGTGTTGCTCAGAAATACTTAAATGAGTTGATTGGTAGGTGCATGATTCAAGTGGGAACGGTAAGCTCATTAGGCAGGGTAAAAACAATTCGCATCCACGATCTTCTTAGAGATCTTTCAGTATCTAAAGGAAAAGAGGAATATTTTCTGAAAGTATTTCTCGGAGACTTGGCAGGCTCATCAGCATCCCAGCTAACTAAATCCCGGCGGCACTCCATTCATTCTTGTTATGACCGGTATGACTTCTTAAAACACAATGCCGATCATTCACGTTCCCTGCTGTTTTTTAATAGAGAATATAATGCAGATATAGTGAGGAAAATCTGGCTTCATATGAATTTTCTGCAAGAAAAGAAATTGAATTTCATCTATACGAAATTTAAGCTACTCAGGGTATTAGAATTAGATGGTGTTCGGATGGTTAGCCTGCCAAGCACCATAGGGGACCTGATTCAATTAAGGTATCTGGGATTGAGGAAAACTAATCTAGAAGAAGAACTTCCACCTTCCATTGGAAACTTGCAAAACCTACAGACACTTGATTTAAGGTATTGTTGTTTTCTTAAGAAAATACCAAATGTGATTTGGAAGTTGGTGAATTTGAGACACCTACTCTTGTATACTCCATTTGATTCTCCAGATATTGGACATCTACGATTGGATACATTAACCAATCTACAAAGCCTACCATACATTGAGGCTGGAAACTGGATAGTGGATGGTGGTTTAGCAAATATGAGCAATCTTAGGCAACTGGGGATATATGAATTATCAGGACAAATGGTGAATTCTGTACTTTCTACTGTACAAGGATTACGCAACCTTCATTCACTGTCACTATCGCTTCAATCTGAGGAGGATGAGTTTCCAATCTTTATGCAGCTGTCCCAGTGCACTCATCTTCAGAAGCTCTATTTAAATGGGAAGATCAAGAAGCTACCTGATCCTCATGAGTTCCCACCGAACCTTTTAAAACTAACTCTACATAATTCCCACCTACAGAAGGAGTCCATTGCCAAACTGGAGAGGTTGCCAAACCTTAAAATGCTCATTTTGGGTAAAGGGGCCTACAATTGGCCAGAATTGACCTTCACTGCTGGAGGGTTTTCACAGTTGCATATTTTGCGACTTATTCTTTTGAAAGAATTGGAAGAGTGGACAGTTGAGGAAAGGGCAATGCCAAGGATTGAACACATGGTTATTGATCGCTGTGAGAAGCTGAAAAGGATTCCAGAAGGACTCAAAGCTGTCACTTCCCTGAAGAAATTAAAAATTATAGGCATGCCAGTAGAATTTGAACATCGACTTCGAACTAAAGATTTGCTCGAGTTCACAAATGCTCCAGCAATTGAATCGACTACGGACATTTTGGCAATTGGTAAGCTAACTGATTCACCAATTTAATACGATATTTGATATAAAAGAATAGTATGTAAAATACATTGTTTGTGGAAGCAAGAAATTAGAAAGCTTACATTCATTATTGCATATGGTACTGCAGATTAACTGCAGGCTCAATGTTGGTGGATGACGTGAACTTTCATCGAAGGAATGGAAGTATTTTCAAGTTATGGCACTCCATTGTTCAGCTAGCGCTCTTCTGTTTATTGTTGACAATGTTCATACTGCTCTGATGAAGTGTGTCAAGCACTGATGAGTCTTTCCACTATTTTGTGCATACTGCTATGCACAAAGGGTCTTTTTCATCCATTGGGAATGACTTCCAATAACTAGAGCGACACCAGGTACATTTTTTTCTGAGGTTGAACAGATACTACGAATTCAATGAGGCATTTTTGCTCACAAACAGATATCTCAGTTGCATGTAAATGGCCAAGATTTATTTCAAATTTTTACTTATAATTTAAAATTTTAATATCTCCAGAAAAGGGTTCAGAAAAGAGAAGCATAACAGTGACAGTGGTAATCTCGGCGACTACACCTGCCGTGGCATTTTACCTTTACTAATGCTTTCATTAACACGTGTAAGTTTCTTTTTGCATATTTCTACGAAATTTTGAACGTCAGCCATGAAGACTATGCCTTTGAGATAGAGTAACTTCATGCTCCTCGGAACCTTTCTAACCCCTTGCCAATCCTACAAAGTTGCAATTGCAAAGAATCCACACCTAATCAATTTGATTCATACTTAACATACCACCACTATCCACATGCTAAGTTTTGCATTATTAACCTCTTAGATTTTGCTACAGTAAACTCGAGAACACAAGCGTACTAAAAGACTATCTTATTTATTATTGCATCTCGCAATCCATTTTCATTTACAAGAAATGCACGGTAGAAAGAATTCCACTCTATGTCATGCAACACAGTGCGGTATAGCAAACACTATCGCAGCAACTAAAAAAATAAATAAATTCCATTAGTAACATGCTAATCTCAGTAATCAATACCTTACTCAGTTGTAACTTTTGCACCAACCTTCTTCGTTTTGGCAATAATTGGAAGCTGACCCTTTTCTCGCTCCTGAATGATTGGCCTTGTTGCGCTCGAAAGTATAAAAAGATTTGATTTTGGATTCATAATTAAAGACATAGCATAGGAGCTTACAATGGATTAGAAAAGTGCAGCTAGGGTTTAGCAGAAATGTGGTAACAGTAACGATTGTTGCAGTAATTGGGCATAATCCCTAGGAATAAGATCGCCGGCAGATTAAAATAAACGGTTCTCAATTTTTTTTTCCACAATTGTATTCATAATAAAATGACATAATTTTTAAGTCCTAGATAAAAAAGCTCGAATGAAATTAGTTGAGTAATTGAATTGATCATCCATTTGGAAAAATAAAATTTCAGGTAATGCAACATTAATGCATTTTACGATTGTGCCCCTCCTTTCATTGCTGAACCGGGTAATTCAACTTGAGGCCTTTCCTTATCACTATTTATGCTTCCCAATTCCCATATTTCAACAACAAAAATCACCTTTCCTCAAGTTCATTTATCTAAATACATAAATTTTATTTAAACTTCAAGACCAGCATAAATTTCAACTTCTTCAAACTTCAAGAACTCATGGAAACATCTAATTGCATAAATTTCATTTAAACACACAACAATGCTATCAAAACGCCCAAGTGTATATACTCAGGACTCATCAACTCATCATGGATGGATCAGTTGACTCTCCTGTTTCTTATTGTGGATAAATGAAGGAAAATGTGGCTGAAAGTTTCACACGTGCGGCATGGCAATTATATTACTTCATCATCAGGTGTTAATCCTTCTGCAGTTCTTTCTGATCTCTCCCCTTGAGCCTGTTAAAGGAGTAATGTTTCCCATCTTAACCATGGACTTGGCAAATTGTTCAAAGAAAAGATCGTTGCTTTCAGCATACTTCTTCACTAAATCTGCAGACATTTGATTCTTTGTCAAGAGAACTTCGTCAGAACTTAGCAGACCCTTGTTAGCCAACAAGTTCTTGAAGTAGTTGTTGTCAAATTTTATTGGGGTGATAAAGTCCAGGACGAAGAGATTCTGGTCCCCACCAGATCTTGGGCACCGAGTTCGCAATTGAGCAGCATAGTTTTGGTCAAGAGTGAAATCTGCCTGGCCATTCCCAGTTTGGTTGTAGAGTCTTTGCCTGAAACTTGTGCACCGGGAATCTCCTATTGTGTGGCTTCCTATAACAATTACACAAACAATGTTCATGCCGTAGGTGCAGCTATGGAATACCACCAAATGAGTAAAATAAAATTGAGAAAAATAATGGTGGTTGACAACTCTTGGCCTTGAGGGAGACAATAGTTAGTGAAGTTCTGAAAGTGTAAAGAAACATTTCAACCCAAAAGTTTAAGTTTGTAACTGGTGAACTTTCAATAGTTTTATATTATATCTTTCTAACACGTTATTTCAAGCAAGGTTTAAAGCGTAATATTGCACAAGCTCATTTTTTTTTTCCACCTTGTGTTTACTTAATTGCATTAAAAAATGAGGCGATGATGATCATAATAAAGAACCATCTCATCCAAAAACTATGGTGCAAGCAAAAGAACATAAACAGATAAGTATTAAGATTCTACCAGATAAAGCAACTAGATCAACAATGTCAAGCCCCTTAAGCTTGAACTTAGTTAGGATGGTCTGGAATGTGTTGTTCGGGGCAGGAATGTTGTAATTTGAGCCACTAATGCTTGCACCTAGAGAGTCCCTTCTGCCCAAAGGTACTTCCCAGCTTGGTCCACCGGTCTGTAGGGATAGTAAATCAGGCTTGATAAGTATGTTTTTGATAATCAAAGATTAAGGATTGCAAAACAAAAGGAAATATTTACAAGAACAGTTGAATCTCTCGCAGTTATAGCTAAAATGTCTGCACAAGACACTTTACGAGGGCATTCTTTCTCTAATGCCGATTTTATTTCATCAATGACTTCAAATCCTCTAGCAGAATTACGGTTGGGATTTGACCTCTTCTCACTGATAATGGTTCCACTGCTATCTAGCAACACGGATGCATCACAGCCCTGCAACATAAACTCTGAATCATGCATTTGAAGAATATGAACTCTCTTAAGTATAAATATAACTATGAACATTAGTAAAACTCATAGATCAGATAGTTATGACACTACTATAAGTTTTCCATTTTTATTCACTAGATAACTTAGTTGTTGGCTTGTTTAATGTTGGCCTTTCATATGCAGATACCTTGACAAAACAATCATGGAAATGTAGTCTCAGCAGCGAAGCAGCCATGCGGGGATCTTTTGCAACAGCCTTGGCAACGATGGACTTGACAATCTCTTGAGCTCTGGGGCATGATTCATCGTAAAATTGTGGGTAGAGGTAACCCACTGCTTTCTTTCTACAGTAACAGAAGGGAGCAAAGGCTAGTAGCGAAAGAAGCAGGAGAAAGTTTATAGAATTGGCCATTGTTGTTCCTTTCAAGATCACTTCACAGAACAAATATTATAGAAGAGTAGTTGAAGAGGCGTTTGCAAACTCAATTGGATGAGCACAGTGAAGGGGAATGGTATTTATAGGAAAGAACTTGGCAGAACATTGCATGACAGGTAACTACTAGGAAAAGTGCACGATGGGAGGAAAGAAAAAGTTGGAGTCGGTAGCTAAATAGTATTCAAATCCATACAAACGATGAAGATAAGAGTTGTTAGCTTTTAATACTTGTTATGCTAAATCACTCAAAGCTATAGTTGTACAAAAATAGTTTGAAGGTCTGAGTCTTATCTAAATGCAGAGCAGCATGTTTTTAGTTTCGTATAATGCAAAAATACTTTAAATAGAAGAGGCCTTACCTATCGTTCCTGATTCCTCCAGCATTTGTAATTGTATTCTTGCATTGAAAGTTATATATTACCATTGGTCTGTTATTTTAAGATCCGCATCAATTCCTTTCTTGTGTTATTTCTTAAACACTAGTTTTGCTTTTCATTAGAAAAAACAATGATCAAGTCTAATCAATTACACTATCGACATGTGCTTTTTCTGTTCAAAGACATATACTTCACTAGTACATTTTCGTTAGGTACAACCATAAGTCCAAGACAACCTGTTTTTTAATCAGCCAAGCCAACCCAATAACAGTTTTGATCCTTCACTTGCTCTATAGCTGAGTCCTGAGTTTAGAGGGCTTCCAGTCAACTATGACAACATCAAATAACGGGGTGGTTAATCTGCAGTTTTTGTTCTCTGTCTTATAAGAGAGCCTCACCTGCTCAGTTGACTTTATGGTAGCTCTAAAATTTGTTGAGTTTCCTATAAAAAATGGTGTCAGCAATATCTGAAGGATACAAGCCAGCTATAACCATTGTCCATTGCATTAGATCGATATTGAGTCTTTCCAAAGCAGTTCTAGCATATCTTTCCTTTGATTGATACTTTATTTTCCACAATTTTTTTTATTGGACAAAGGTTTACTCGGCTATATAAAAAAAGGACAGAATAACTTTTACAGGGTGCTTAGATTATAATAATTGTAGCCCTTCTTGTATTCTTAGTTCTACTTTTCTAGATCATTATAAAGAAGCTGCTGTCTGCTGTACTCGACCTCTCGTGAGTTAAATGGGAATGACTTTTTCACTTCAAAACCTGTAAGGCCGTACCAACCTTAATTTAAATTTGTGTAACAGTTTATTTGTGTAAGGTTATACAATAGTGTTAATAAGGGCTGTCAAAAAAAAAAAAAAATGAAGTAAATGCCACATAATTTTGTGATGCAATATGATGCAGGAACAGGTATGGTTGGATACCTACTCCTATCCAGTGTCTAAATTTTAAACTAAAGTTGTCTTCTCTTGATTTAGCATTATTTTCTTAGCTTTACTTCTTTTCTTTAATTTTTGGGTGTATAGGATATGCTTAGCTTTGATTGCGGGGAAGATGACAGCCACGAATTATATAGTAAATTGGTCTACTAAAAAATGGGGCTGGTATTGCTTTAAGTGGCGGAGTAGAATAGAACCCCTTTACTTCTATTCTTTTCTTTTTTTTAGCAATTTTTTATCTTGTAAGAGAAGATGACAATAAAGTTTGAGACGAATGGCAATGAGCGTTAAAGCTAAAAAAGAACACTAATGAGTATTTTACATATAAATTCCATGCAACATTATTCAAACTAGAATCGATAAAGTTAAGTAGCACGCTCAGTCCCTTCTCTCTTAAATAAAGCTCCCAAGGTGCGTTTGCTTTACTTTCAAGTCTTCCTTTTTCTAGCCTTCTAGGTTCGGTGTACCCCACCTCACGAGGACAAGATCACACTATCACATGCTATTTGTAACCTGTTTACCATGGCATTTAAGCTTGTGAGTTTTCTATCTTTTTAATATACACAGTAGAGTATATCCAGTACTACAGCAAATAAAATCATTACATGCGAAAAACTGAAATAGCAATAGCTTTCGGAAGACCACAACTTCATCACAAAATTAGCGGCTTTTTGACCCTTATAACCCTTTATTATTAATTAATTACCGATTTGACCTTGATTATAAACTATTTCAAAAATTTAACCCCCTCAGAAAACATAACACCAATCTGCCCCTGTTTGACCGTTGACCACCAAGCCTACCCGGGTACACCCCTCTGTACCCGGGTATTTTTTGAAAATTTTTGTCTACCCGGGTAGGGAGGCGTGTACCCGGGTATTGTTCTTCGTACCTGAAAAATTGCTTGAATTATTTACCCGGGTAGAGAGGGGTGTACCCGGGTAAATCTTCGACCACCCATTTGGTATTTTTTCTCTCTTTTTTACAGCTAATGAGATAGATCAGTATTATCAAGTTAAGCATGCCTAACCAATTTGAAGAGCTTTTAGCTTTGAGAATGGATTTGGAATTTCCATACATCAACACTTTACTGCTCATCAAAGCGGTCCCTGTTCGTATCGATTATGATGGGGTCTACTTTTATGTACGTCAAAATCGCGCTCCTATATATAAATGTGGTACCGGGTCTATTGGGGAGAGTGAGACGGAAAGAAAATAAAGACAGGGTTCATGGTACAGAAATTTAGTGTGAGCATGCAGCTTTTCATTTTACTGGTAAATGACGAATTATCACGTTCAGGGAAGACATGCATGGGACAAGGTTTGTGGTTGTGGATTTATACTGTTAACTAAGAATTCTCTTTCTGAAATAATCATTGAAAAATATTTGTGTGCTTTACAGACCCAAAAAAGTTGCAGAGGCAGAGCACGTGATAGTCGGTGCCTCCGTATTCAAAGCTTGGAGAAGAAGAGTGCATGGGAGATCCAAAGAGTAATCATACCGGGTGGTTGAAGATTTACCCGGGTACACCCCTCTCTACCCGGGTAAATAATTCAAGCAATTTCTCAGGTGCGAAGAACAATACCCGGGTACACGCCTCCCTACCCGGGTAGACAGAAATTTTCAAAAAATACCCGGGTACAGAGGGGTGTACCCGGGTAGGCTTGGTGGTCAACGGTCAAACAGGGGCAGATTGGTGTTATGTTTTCTGAGGGGGTTAAATTTTTGAAATAGTTTATAATCAAGGTCAAATCGGTAATTAATTAATAATAAAGGGTTATAAGGGTAAAAAAGCCCAAAATTAGCCTATCAATGAAAGGGAGCATGCTTGGTGTATGAACTAAAACCCCTAACGCTTACATGTCACCCTTATGAAGTTAAAATTAAGTTTAGAAGAGATTTTTTACCTTTTTCTTTTTTACATCCAAAATAAGTGTTTTGATTTACGTTAACCCAAGAAAATAGGCTTTTTTACTCTTATAACCCTTTATTATTAATTAATTACCGATTTGACCTTGATTATAAACTATTTCAAAAATTTAACCCTCTCAAAAAACATAACACCAATCTGCCCCTGTTTGACCGTTGACCACCAAGCCTACCCGGGTACACCCCTATGTACTCGGGTATTTTTTGAAAATTTTTGTCTACCCGGATAGGGAGGAGTGTACCCGGGTATTGTTCTTCGCACATGAGAAATTGCTTGAATTCTTTACCCGGGTAGAGAGGGGTGTACCCGGGTAAATCTTCGACCACCCGGGTATGATTACTCTTTGGATCTCCCATGCACTCTTCTTCTCCAAGCTTTGAATATGGAGGCACCCACTATCACATGCTCCGCCTCTGCAACTTTTTTGGGTCTGTAAAGCACACAAATATTTTTCAATGATTATTTTAGAAAGGGAATTCTCAGTTAACACTATAAAAGTAGACCCCATCATAATCGATACGAACAGGGACCGCTTTGATGAGCAGTAAAGTGTTGATGTATGGAAATTCCAAATCCATTCTCAAAGCTAAAAGCTCTTCAAATTGGTTAGGCATGCTTAACTTGATAATACTGATCTATCTCATTAGCTGTAAAAAAGAGAGAAAAAAAAATTACCATGAAACAATTAATTACACATCCGCAAATATAATTAACTTGTGGTAAAATCAAATAAATCATATCTGTTCTTATATCCATCAGCTACAAGTTGCCCCAGTTATAGCAAGTACCAAATGGGTGGTCGAAGATTTACCCGGGTACACCCCTCCCTACCCGGGTAAATAATTCAAGCAATTTCTCAGGTACGAAGAACAATACCCGGGTACACTCCTCCTTACCCGGGTAGACAAAAATTTTCAAAAAATACCCGGGTACAGAGGGGTGTACCCGGGTAGGCTTGGTGGTCAACGGTCAAACAGGGGCAGATTGGTGTTATGTTTTTTGAGGGGGTTAAATTTTGGAAATAGTTTATAATCAAGGTCAAATCGGTAATTAGTTAATAATAAAGGGTTATAAGGGTCAAAAAGCCCAAGAAAACATAAAAGAAACAAGCACTCCCATTTATACCATCGATTTCTTCGGCAGTCTGTGTTCTGCCGCATCTTCCCGAGAAGCTTCACATGCAAAGGCACTATTATAGTACAGACCACGACAAGTCTTGCGAAGGGTTTAATGTATCTTATATAGGAGATAATTTTATCTCTTGCACGTATATAAAAATTTGTGAGATTTATATTTTTTTCTCTCTCTTTTTTTCACATAACTCCATATGTGTCTTATAAATTTTTATGTATATGTAGGAAATAATTTTATATCCTACAACATAAGAAACATCAAATCTTATTCCGAAACAAAACTTTTATGATATACCCTGTAAATGCTCGTTAAAGGATATAACATCCCATTCTAGAACCGATTTGTTAACATTGTTCTATGATATTAAGCACATTTACAATTATATTGGTTCAATTACAAACATGGATACTTTTTTTTTCTTTTTAAAACCTTGCTTATTTTCTTTACAAACAATCCGAATTTAAAATAACCAATTACGTGATTATAACCGTGTGAAGTTGCGGAATAACTAAGATTACGCTCAACATCATAAACTTCCTTTATTAGATCTAATTAGATGGTCCATATTACTTATTTTAAGAGATAATTATTTTTTCTTAAAACTGGGGTTGGGCGCTTAAGCTCCCACGGGCAGAGAATTTTTGAGTATCTATTCAAAGAGAGGGCTTAAGCCCCCTGTGCGCGCTTAAGCCTCCATTTTGGGCGCTTAAGCCTCTAGCGATGGAGAATTTTCCCCCATGCACAGGTCTTCCAGGACGCTTAAGCCTCCATTTCCGGGCGCTTAAGTCCCCTCCACTTGTGCAAAACACAAATTCCTCTGTTTTCCTTTATTTCACTTGGGGAATTAACTCCCTTCATTCTCTGACTTCTTGGTACCTATTTGACAAGGGATAACCAATTATGGCCACACACCATATGACTCTACATCCCACATGCAATTCACCAACTTATCATTCAACTCAAAATGAAAAAACATGCTTCACATTCCATCAATGTTACAATAAATCATTTGCAACAATATTCCTCAAGATAATTACATGCCAAAGGACTTAGATACAAAAGGGACATGATCAAAGCTATTAGCCATATACAACGAGGCACTCACCACCACAATGATCATGCACTAAGTTCTCCAAAATACATCATGTGACCTCAAAATAATCATATACATGTGGCAATATATACATCTACAATCCTAGAAGAGATGCGATCCAAAATGATAGGCTATCAACATATGATATTTAGCTCAAATACGACCACTTGCCACTAGAGGCTCTTGCAACATCTGTACCTGAAAGGGGGTCCCCACAACACGGGATGAGATATACGAATATACCTTAGTAAACCAGGGGTCCTTGGAGCATCTCTCCACCCTATAGTTCACTTACTGTAAGTACCCGCACCGTTAATTAAGGAAATTAATTAATTATATATGAGAATTAGGAAATAATTCCATAATTGACCCTAATAATTATTATGAGGCTCTAATAATTATAGTAAGTGATTAAGAATGCTGAAAGTCGCTTTTCAGAAGAAAAGTGCAGATACCGTTTCCGCTAGTCGGTATAAATGCGTACCTAAAAAGTATCCTAGAAAATTATAATAAGTGTATGATAATTCTTAGAATAATATATAGGACTTGTAAAACGAGTTTCAAGTTAAAATAATGAGAACTGGTGCCAGAAAATGATACTGGCTATGAAAAGCGCGTACCGAAAAGGTGCTCCGAAAAATATAAGAAAAATATGATAATTCTTGTAAAATTGAGTAGGTTAAGAATCTAAAGTTTGGGATTAAAATTCTAAGTGTAGCAATTAAAATTAATACTATGTGTTTTATGGTTAAGTGGCTATATATACACTTATGTTGGGCACAAAACCCTAGACTCTCTCTTTTCCTACGTGAGTTGGGTGGCTGGTCAGCTTCTTGTTACTGTTCCATTTCCTACTTGCTTCATTTGGTGAGCTTGAAGCTTTTTCTTCCATTTCTCTTCATCTAAACACTATGGTTGGGTGTGGTTGAGACTTGTGTATAATAGCTCATCTTAATTAATTAGTAAATCAAGTGTAATTAAGTAATTAAACATGTTTTAGTGAGTAAAGTTAAGTATAAGGCTTAATGAAATGAATCTGAGTCACTTTGGAGTTAAAAAGTGTACTTAGTGAAAATTAAGGGGTATAAATGGGTACTGGCAAAAGTACCCAAAATATAAAAATAAAAATAGTAATATTCCTAGAATAATATTCCAGATTTTTGGGTAAAGTTTGGTAATTATTGGAGTTGAATAGATAGACGAACCAATACCCACATGTTACCACTTAACCTATGTTAAGTGATAAAGTAACCAAAAGAGCCCCAAACCCTCCCATTCCCGTCGACGCCAGAAACAGAAGAGAAGAGAGAAAGAAGAGGAAGAAAGAGAGGGAGAGGGAGAGAGAACCTAGGGGGAGCAAATCTCAACCATTTTGAGTGATTCAAAAGCCTAAATCGCTTAGAATCTCCTCCTCTTTCATAATCCTTGCTTAGTTCTTAGTGGGGAGCTTTGTGGAGAGAGATTTTGACCCTCAAAAATTCGACCATTTGAGTGATTTTGGGGTTTTGGGAAGTTCAACCTCCATGGGAGCTTGAGGAACACTCCTTGCTTGGTTGTGTGACCATTGGTGGTAAGATTCTAACCCTTGAACCTCATGATTCCTTGAAATTTGCATGAGTTAGGGTTTATGAATAGTAAATTGGGATTTTGATGAAATGTAGTTGAATTAGCTATGTTCTAGGAAGAATGGAGCTTAGAGCATGTTATGGAAAATGCTAGGAATGTCATTTAATCGGTGAAAATGAGCTTAGATAGCTAAATGAGTATACTTGTAAAATGGCAAGAATATGATTCTTGATATTGGATTTCTTGCATTGTTGATAAATGGTATGGCTTGGTTGATTGATGATTGTGTCCTAATGATGTCTAGGATTGAGACATTTGGACCGACCGTGAGTGATCAACTGCTTGAACAAGCTATGGAGCTTGAGTAGCTCATTGGAATTGGTAAGCTCACACTTGTGTGGTGTTTTGAATTGAGTATTTGATGGTTGATTGTGAAATACTCTTGGATGCAATGTGTTGATTGCATTACACCATGTGTAGGTGTTGGTTTTGGAGTAGAGTATTGTTGACATTGGTGAAGAACAAAGGTCGACTGAAGCATTGAGGTAAGCCTTCGGACCTTGGGTGTAATTCCCTTGACTGTTCTACCAAGCCCTGAAAGGGTGGAGGTTGTGATTGTGTATATAAATGCAATAAATAGTGTAATGCTTTGTTATACGTATGTGTATGCATTTGGTGTGGCATAGGATGGTGTTTCCCTATGTGGGTATGTTGCATGACGATGCGTAAATCATACATGGTAGTTAGCTGGCCAGTAGGACTATTTGCATCTGAGTTTCCTTAGGACAGCTTGAGAGCTCGAGGGATTTCTCCTGGAGATGTATTGCACTTTGCATAGATATGTATTTACTGCATTATTATTGTTATTGCTATTACACTGATATGGAACTGTGGGGTGGAGAGATGCTCCAAGGACCTCTGGTTTACTGGATATATTCGTATATCTCACCTCGTGTTGTGGGGACCCCCTTTCAGGTAAGGATGCTGCAGGAGCCTCTGGTGGCAAGTGGCCATATCTGGATTATGCATGAAATATGGCATTTCTTTGAGTTTATGCATGCCTTTTGTAGTTGACATGTATAGGATTTTATTTTGAAAGCCCATGGTCATTTGTATATCTTGATTCATTGGATGAACTTAGCCTATGCTCATGCCTTTGGTTACACCTTTTGTTGATGGGAGCCAAGGGAATGATCATAGTGTTTTGTAAGCTAAGTTCTATGATTTGTAAAGGATATGTAATGTAAATGATGCCTACTTGAAATTCAATATATGCATGCTTGTTATGTATTGAGGTGTTGAATTGGTTGGGCTGAAAATCAATTAGGTACCCTTTTGTTTAAACTGGTAAACGATGAGAAAACAAAGGTCATGCTGCCCAAATTCTAGCTAAATCTCATGAGGAGAGGTTGGATGAGTGCTAGGATTTAGTTTTGGAGCATGGACAATTGGGGTTTGTAATGGGGATGCATTTTCCCCTAGGCTTGGACTTGAGAAATGTGGGAATTGGAATTCCCTGGTAGCGCGCTTAAGCGCCCAGGAGTGCGCCCAAGCGCCCTGCTGCCCCTGCGAGTGCCAATGCATTCTGCCTCCTCGCGCTGGAGCGCCCAAGTGGGGGCTTAAGTGCCCAGGATTGCGCGCTGGAGCGCCCTGGCGTGCGCTTAAGCGCCCTTTGCTGCAGAAAGTTGGGTGGCTTACTGCCCCCTCGTGTTTTAGCGCCCAGGGTGGGGCTTAAGCGCCCAGGGTGGCGCGCTTGAGCGCCCTGGTCCGCGCTTAAGCGCCCTTCGCCACTGAAGGAGGAGATGCTTCTGTCTCTGCACGCTAAAACGTCCCAGTGGGAGCTTGAGCGCCCAGGATAGCGCGCCTGAGCGCCCTGATGCGCGCTTAGGCGCCCATCCACACTGGAATGCCTGATGCTTACTGCCTCCGTGCGCATAAGCGCCCAGATGGAGGCTTTAGCGCCCGATAGCGCGCGCTTGAGCGCCCGGTAGCGCGCTGAAGCGCGTGGGGCCTGTGACCAACACTCTATTGTGTTGCTTCAATTTGTCCTAACTTGGGCTACAGTGCTCCGATTTGAGCGCGGTTTGAAGCCACGCATAGCTAATGAAGAAACCTACAATATAGTAGAAGTTGTGAACATGATGTTAAGCTTAATTTATCTATTTCCGCAAGGTAATATGGTTATGATCACGAAAATGGGTATTATAAGTTCGGTACGTTTTAAAATGAAAAATTTATCCGGATTTTAATTGAACCCATGTGAGTGTAACTGCGCTTAATATCATAATGCGATGTTAACAAACCGGTTCTAGAACGGGGTGTTACATTGTGTGAGAGGAAAGCCTTGTGTTTCTGAGTGTAGAGGCTGTTTGTGAGGGGTTGAGAGGCTGAGTTTGGTGAACCTTGTGGTGAGCACCATTTCCTTGAGTGTGGAAGCTCCAAGGAGTGACCTTTGGTGCCAAGAACCAAACTTTGTTGGTCCATTTTCGTACTCCTTCTTGGTCTGAGTTTGAGGAGTTGTTGGTGAGCTCCAAGAGTCTTCCATTCTGAGTTTGAAGCTTTGGGTAAGTTGTACCACCTTTGTTCTTGAGTTTTTATGCTTAAAAGAGATGTCTTGGTATGTTTAATGAGCTAAACATGTAACCAACAGTTGTATGAACCTTAATGTGCCTAAAAATGCATGCTTTGACGTTTTAAAGTGTTAAAAATGGTACCTTGGAAGGATATCTTCGCGAAATACAGAAACTACATTCTGTCACGAAATATCTGGATATGGTATCCGGATATGGATATTTGGATATGGTATCCGGATATTGATATCCGGATATGGAGATCTGGATATCCGGATATTGATATCCGAATATGCCCCCCACATATATCCGGATATTCTGGGATATCGAAGAACAGTAGCTGCACTGTTCATACAGTGGGCTATTGGGGGTTTGTGGACTGTAGATTGATGAAGTTGGACATCTGTTTTAACTGAACTAAGTCAGAATCAAGTGGTTAAGGGCTTATGACTTTATGTGAAGCCTTAAGACATAAATCGTAAGAGGAAAACATAGTCTTTATGTTTATGCTTATGAGCTATGAGTGTTGATATGCTTGCTGGTCCTAATCAGATTGTGATCTTCTGTGTGTTGGACTTGAGCTGTGTGGACTCTTGGCATTGGATAGTGAGCTTGCAAGGTAAACTTTCGTGTCCTTGGTTTAGCCATGTTGTGGTTCCACCATGTCCCATGGGGGTATGGTTATATGCATGCTGTGTTACATGCTTTTGATGTTTTGGAAATGCTGTTGAGCTGTTATATGCTAGTGCCTTTATGATATGCATATGGTGTTCCACCTATACGGTAAGCCTGAGTATGTAGTACATACGATATGGTGAGGCTGTGGGTGAGGTGCAAGCGGTGTTCCTTGTACTATCTGTAAGTAATAGATGTATTCCTGCATTTTTCTGGCCAGTAGAATAGTTTAAACACACATGGCATAAATATCTGTTGCACTGCATTGAGTTTTGGAACTTATGTTGAATTACTGCTTTTGGAACTTATATTGCACATGTAAGTGAGCTTGGGGTGGAAGATCCTTGAGGACTCCTTGTCTTACTGAGATTTCTGGTTTAGAGATCTCACCCCACGTTTGGGGAATGCTTATTTCAGGTTCAGGTAATGCGGGAGTTGAGACCTCTAGTGGCAGGAGGCCAGAGCTTAGCTGGTAGATGTTGCATGTTTATGCTGCTTATACTGATATGCTGTTATGATTGGATGTTGGATCCTATTTACTGTCTTATGCTTTTAGATTCAGTTTATGGATTTCTCTGTTGAGACTCTGTTGGTTATGCTGTTGATTTGGTGAGTATGGGGATTGTCCATGCCACTTAGGCTTGTTTATGTCTTGTTTTATTTGGAGTTGTAATAATGTATCAGGATATTGTCCGAATTACGTGTTAAAATGTCGTGACTTAAATACTCACTTTATATATATTTTGAGGTATTTCAGTTAGATGTCTATTTGCATTTACATACAGGCGATGTATTTTAAGAAATTGGTTAAGTAATCAACTTGGCTAAGTATAATGACGTCATAATTGAAAAGAAAAAGCTATTCCGCATTTTTAATTAAGCGCAGTTTAATACGATGATATGTTAACAAACCGGGTATACATGGGGTGTTACACTCACAGTGTAATAACAATTAGGGGTGTAAATGGGCCAGGCTGGGTTGGGCTTTGACTTTTATGACCTAAGCCTACGTAAAAAAATATTCAGCCTATCTAACCTACCAAAGGCTTTATTTATAGGCCAAGCCTGACTTATTTTTTAAAATTAGAGAGCTTTATATGGCCTCCAGGCCTTGTAGGCCTTCCTAGTGAAATATTTTAAAAAAATTTAAAAAATATTCTTAACAATTTTTAAAATATTCACTTGACATTACAAGTCATTAACGTGTTCATAAATTGCTGCATTTTTTTACATAAGATAGAAATTTCACTAGTGAGCATTAAAATTTTTACAATAGTAAAACAAATAACAATAAAAATATACTGAGCAAAGTTTCATTCATGCATGCACTAGTACTTCTCATAATTCATAAAAAATGACAAACAAGAAAGAGTCAACATAATACACCAGCTCTATAATGTATATCATATACCCTAAAATAAATATATTATTTTATTTAAAAAATTAAATAAGCCAGCCTACAAGGCTTTAGGCCAGCCTTGACAAAATTGGCCTATGGCCTACTTGTTAAAAAGACTTTCTTATAAGCCTAAGCCTATTATACTTTGCAACGTAGGCCGGGCTGTAGGCCAGGCCAGGCCCATTTACACCCCTAATAGCAATAACATTAAATAATGCAGTAAATACATATCCATGCAGTGTGTCAAACATCTCCAGGAGACAACTCTCGAGCTCTCATGTTATCTTAAGAATACTCAGATGTAAATAGTTCTACTGACCAGAGAATCTACCAAATATGAATTATGCATTGTCATGCAACATACAAAACATAGGAAAACACCATCATATGGCACACCCAGTGCATACACGAACGTATAACAAAGCATTAAACTACTTTATTACATTTACATACACTATCAACAACCACTACCTATTTCAGGCTTGATAGAACAATAAAGAGATCAATTCCTAAGGTCCGAAGGCTTACCTCAATACTTCCAATTATTTGTTCACCAATAAGTTTGCAACCAATCAAACTTTGAATTCAAGCTATAATCTTACCAAATACACACATACACAAAGGTGTCACACAATCAATCAATATAAGTTAATGAATATCAACATGTTCATCAATAATACAACAATTCCACACCAGAACTTGGCATGAACTTACCTATTCAAGTATGCTACTCAAGCTCCATATCTTCCACCAATGGTTGGTCACTCAATGTTGGTCCACTTGCCTCAATCCTAGCAATCACATAGACACGATCAATATCAACATTCAACATTCCAATATCTAACATTTGGAATGCAAGAATACACTACACAAAGGTACCCATTTTTCAAAAATGCTATAGCCTATCCAAATGATGAACTTAACTCATTTCTACGATTATTCATCATTCTTAACAACATTTACAAAGGGATTTAACTTCAATCTAACTCAAACTCATAAAACTCACAAAATCACTATTCATTATCTTCAACCTACATTCAATTTCCATGGAAACAAGGTTGAAGGAGGGAAACTTACCACAATAGGTTACACAACCAAGGAATAGTGGTCTCCTAAGCTTCTAAGGATGAAAACGTCCTTAAACTCCTCAAATGGCCCAGATTTTCAAAATATTTGGAAGGAGATATCTCTCTCCACAAAGCTTCTCACTCAAAACCAAGCTTGGATTCACAATGAGGGAAGGATTCTAAGTGGTTTTGGCTTTGGAATGATTAGATTTGGTTGAGAATCAAAGAAGTTAAGGTTTCTCTCTTCCTCTCTTGCTCTTCCTTGCTGCGTCGAAGAAGAAGGAAAAATGCGAGTGAGTTGAGTTTTTGTCACTTAACTTAGGGTGGTTCACTCAACTGGAGAAAAACTTATCTATCTATTCACCTTTATTCACTTCCAAACTTTACCTTGTGGTCTGAAATATTTTTTTGAGAACATTTCTAATTTTACTTTTATATTTTAAGAATTTTTTCCTATGCACATTTTTACCGCATAATATTCATTGACTGCACTTTTTATCTCAAAAGTGACTCTAATTTATTTAATTAGATATTTGACCTAATTCAACCCACTAACACAAGATTAATTGCTTAATTACATACAATTAATTAAATATTATGGTGAGAGATGTTATAAAGGGTCACACTCTTATCTCCCCGTAAGGAGCACATAGACCTCCTGTTAAAAGACCTCTCGTTGTCCTGCAATCTGCATAACTCACTTGTCCTACGAGCACATAGACCTCCTATTAAAAGACCTCTCGTTGTCCTGCATAACTCACTTGTCCTACATGTCATAGGAGCAATTCCTCACACACAACAGTGAGGAGTGGGCGAAAGCATTTAGACTTCTTTTCTCTCTCATAGTATTAGCGAATATTGTTACCACACATAATGCTGCTGCGAGCACCTAAGAGATATACCTACATCCCCCTTTTCTCAGCCTTGCCTAGGATTACACCTATGTTGTCTCTCAGTCTCATGGAGCTTTGATCCATAATGCTGCTGCGAGCACCTAAGAGATATACATCGACCCTTGCGGGATTCAGACCAAGCTCCAAATTCACAGCAGTTGACTGCAGATCTTGTTCTTCAATATTGACCATCGTCTCCCTAAGGGAGAAACTGAATTGAAGCTTGGGGACAGACGCACTTGGAAAGCTAAAGATGTTGTCCATATATACGTTATGTCCTTAGTGTATATAAAGTGTGAGTGTGTGTGAAACGGATCAGGCTCCATTTCATTGTTGTTTGGCCTTTGATTTGCAAAAAGTACAAGTTCTCCCATGCATGACCCATATATAAAACAAACAAAATTGGTCCATGAGTTATGAGGGAGACAGTAGAATAATAAAAGCCAGAACCGTGGTCTTTGGCCTCTGGGATTCTTGGCTTCTTGCCCAGAATGCTTATCTCCTTGATCCTTTCATTAATAATAGATATATGTTCTATGAGAAAAATTATTGTGCAGTGTTATATTCATCACCAATGATATTACTTCTAGTCTATATATACACTCATTAATTTTTTATAAAAAATGTCTATAAATTTTGCCTCAATCTGATGTTATTCGTCCCGTCTGTACTTTCAACTTGTGTAATCATTGAACGAATTAATATTGTCAAGTAAATTATAGATATCATCATTCATAAGTGATGTTGCAAGGAGAAAAAGCCTGTACTTCATTTTCACCATCATGCAGCAGCTAGTGCGAATGCACACATTTGGCCAACTTGACTTCTCCTCGTGACTATGTTTTTTTGTTACTTTAGCCAATAAATAAATAAGTAAATAAAAAATAGAGATCTCTTGAGTTAGATTCTCATATATATATATATATATATATATATCAAACAAACTCTCTAATTTTGTACTAGATATTGATTCCTGTACGGAAGTAATAGGACTGCCTTTGCATATTGTGCATAGCCTCCCCTATATACATACAGAGCAAGTCCTATCCTAATAGAGACCAAAATTCCTGAGTAGCATAATGCATATATTGAGCATATCCTTTTCTTCTCGTGTTTTTTGTAAAAAAATTACTAGTTCTTATGTTGAACATTTATGTAAGAGGGCACTTGGGAAGTCTCCTGAAAGGCAGAAAGTAACAGCAGAACTACATGACCTCTTGTTTGGGCATCCATAATATCGAACTCACCAGCAGAACTACAATACAAAAGCAAGTGTTATGTAAAAAACCTCCAAAAACCAAATAAATGTATACAAAGTATAAAAGTTAAGGTACATATTCTATTGGTAGTGTATATATACCAGCCACGATCTCTTCTTTTTCTGCTTCTTTTCCTCAATATAAGCCGAAAGCTCCTCTTGCTGAGCAAGTGAATTCTCTAAAGCCTGACAAAGAAGAACCATTCGTCAAAAGGAAAATGAGAGAGAGCCTCGGCTTTTTCAAAAACAATAACGATCAGAAATAAGCATTTTGGCTTTTTGTTATAACTGGTTCGGTTCTGCTTATAATTTAATGGAAAAAGTTACATGAATAAATGTGTATATTTACCTTCTTGGTGGCCATAAGTTGTTTCTCCAAGTCATCGGCACGACTTATAGTAGCATACAGCATTTCCTCCTTCTCAGGTGGCATGGTAGGAGACTGATGATTCATGATTTTCATTTTCTCTTCCAAATCTTTCATGCGTTTCATCACAGTCATAAACTCTGTTCTCATCACAGAAAAACGGACAAGTTGGAGTTGAGATGTGAGAAATACTAAAATTATTTTCGGTGATTGTTGGAAAGAATATCTTTAAGATATTTTTATTATTTGTAAATATCTATTTCCTTCTTTCAATAGGATTTGGTTTAGGTCTGGGTTAAGCTCATTAGTGTTTCTTTATATATTGTACTCTCCTAAATCAATTTAAATATACAGATTTATTTTAATGTTCTTCTCGTCTCTTGTTATTTTACAATTTAATTATTTATAATTAATAGATCAGAGACGTTGAGAATAAAAACACACACACACACACACACACACACATATATATATATGGGTTATGATCATTTTACACTAGTATAAGTTACACTCTCAATCTTGTCCGCTGATCCCACTTATATCTAAGGGCTCAAATTTTTTAGTAATGTGAGCAATTGGATACAAGTGGATCAATGGTCAAGATTGAGCGTAAGACTTCTAACTCTTACACGAGCGTAAGAATATCCTGCCCCTGTATATATATATATATATATATATATATATATATTCGAGATATAGATAATATCTTCATTTTAGTTTATTATGTTTGTTATTTTTTTTAGGGTGAGTTGTAGAGTTGTTACAACCCCCATTCGTTTATTTTGATGTTATGTTTCTTAGTCTTTCTTGTTCAAGTTTGTTGCTTATGATTTGAGGGGGAGTGTTGGAAAGAATATATTTAGGATATCTTTATTATTTGTAAAGATCTATTTCCTTATTTCATTAGGATTTAGTTTTGGTCTGGGCTAAGCCTATTAGTGTTTCTTTATATATTGTGCTCTCCTGAATCAATTCAAATATACAGATTTATTTCATTGTTCCTCTTGTCTCTTGTTATTTTACATAGTATCAGAGTTTCAATGTCACGGGTTCAATCCTTATTGCCCCCACTTTCTCTTGTGAAATTTCTTAGCACAGGTAGGCTGGACCTGATGCATCATTTACCTTTTAAGCCCAATGAGCTCTCTTGTGAGAGGGCGTGTTAGAGAATAATATAAATCATTAAAAGGCCCTCACCCAACAGTTTAAGCTTTTGGGTTGAATTGGTCCACAGATTATTCCAGTTACACTAGCTCCGTCGATTTGTATTCTAGTTGTAACATTATCTTTTTTTCAGCCCTTCCTTGGCTGATGTCTATCCCAGCCTTTCCTTGGCTGATGTCTTTTTCTTCCTTTGCTGATGTCATTCCAGCATCGTCTCTTTACCAGCTCTTCAAACTGACGGTCATTCTAGTTAATTTGCTGTCAATTTCTTCGACTTATATTCCGTGAAGCTTCATTTTAGTTTTCTTTCTTTCCAAGATGAAGTGTCCCTCTATCTTGAGGGGGAGTATTCGAGATATAGATAATATCTTTATTATAGTTTATTATTTTTATTATTTTTCTTTAGGGTGAGTTGTAGAGTTGTTACAACCCCTACTCGTTTATTTTGATGTTATGTTTCTTAGTTTTTATTGTTCAAGCTTGTTGCTCAGAGGCGGACCCAGGAGAGGGGCTAGGGTTGGCCACTTCCCTTCCCTAATTTTTAGAATATTTGTTGTACTATATATTATAATTTTGGGCTGAAATAAAATTAATTTTGGATTAAAAAAATTAAGTGATTGGGCTGAAAATTTCAAAAAAACTTAAACAAACACAACTTTAGAAATTGAAATTGTAGTTTTTTCCAAAGGAAAGAGCAAACTTTTAGGGATCAAGAAAAAATTTCAAAATCAGGCACACTTGATTATCAAGAGGGTGGCAAAAATCATTGTCAAGGAAGACAGCAGCAAAACACACAAACAAGGGTTCCAATTTTTTGAGCTAAATATTGGGGAAGGAAAAGAGATTGTCGAATGGAAGATAATAAGACCAGACTCCAAAATTGAATGAAAAACTAATTTCTTGATGATTCTTTGATTACATATGTTGAAAAAGAAATTATTTTGAATTTTAGCACAGATTCTATTATAGAAGAGTTTAATAATATGAAAAAACATAGAGCAAGAGTTAAGTGAATTGACCTTAAATTTTATAATAAAACTCTTTAAAACTTTTTATATTAGGTTCATATATGAGTGTATCTACTTTTCTTAATAATATAAAAAAAAATTCGCCCCCCTCTATAAAAATTTCTGGGTCCGCCACTATTGTTGCTTATGATCTATACCCTCCAGCTTGAGGGGGAGTGTGGGAAAGAATATCTTTATGATATCTTTATTATTTGTAAAGATCTATTTTCTTATTTCATTAAGATTTAGGTTAGGTCTGGGTTAAGCTCATTAGTGTTTCTTTATATATTGTACTCTCCTGAATTAATTCAAATATACAGATTTACTTCAATATTTCTCTCCTCTCTTATTATTTTACAATGTACAAAGGATTACGATATATAAAATGAATGAAAATAAATCTTAACAGTCTCTTATGATGAGGGAAACTAATCTATCTAATGAAAGAGAATCAAATCAAATCAGAATTAATCACAAAACGAACACCTCATCATTTACAACAATTGGCACCAATGAGGTTTTTGGGCATGTTTCGTGTCCCACTGACCATGGTGACAATACCCATTATAAAGGCCATCATTCCATTCAATTCACGAATTTAAAAAAGAAAAAGAAAAAAGAAAAGAAGCATGTAGGATGATTTAACTAATGAATCCATGTCGTGAATTCTTATTAAGAAGCATACTTACTGCTAAAATGAAATACATTTGGCAGAGAATAGAGTCAAATCTTAAAATAAATAAAATTTTATCCACCACATACCTTCTGATGCTGCAGCTGTGTCAATCTGGTCGACTTTTTTCAAAGCAGTTTTATCGGCCACCGGGATTGAGTCCTCTTGCTTGGAAGCTTTAATAGCAGGGACCTGCGAAGCTTATGTTTTTCATAAAGTTAGAAATGAGGGATACAATGAGCGTTAGCATAAACAAATACTTCATAGATAATTAAACTGAAAATTCAAAAAAATTCTCTTTATTTAATTTTTGTTTACATTAGAACTACTAAGATTTTTTTACATCCTTCATTATGTCCTGAAAGCTTCCTATTCTTAACAAGGTTAAGAATGGATATTAACATACCTCTTCACAAACTGGAGAAACCTGTGAGGTGAGATTTTCCTCCACCTTGGAAGTCTCGTGTTCCTAAACATGCTCATTAATTAGTTCAAATGTCCATAAATGACAGAAAGCACTAAGAGTTGCTATAAAATCAAAATTATTTTGAACAACTATAGCATTTGCAGAGGCACAATTAAATGGAAGCCCTATGTATTATCAAAGATTAACAAAGAGCTTAGAATGAGCTATCTCACCTCTGAAACTACTTTCTCTTCCTCAACACGAGACTCACTTTTTCTTGAACATTTGTGATCACCATTCTGAACCATCTGCAATTCCATAATACGTATGTTTAGGAATCCATACAAGGGACATAAATTATCAGCTAAATCATAAATAGAAAAGCAAGTGAAAAAAGAAAAAAGGATTGCAGGCCCACCTTCATTATTTCAATATCATTCCATGGGCCCTTATCAGAGCGCATACATCCTCCTTGATCAGCACATGTACAAGTACCTCCTAAAAACTCAGGCAACTCACTGACAAAGCAAAATTACCAATGAATGTGTGAAGCTTCTCAATATCCTTAATTTAGTCAATGTAATAGGAAGACTTTAGATGGAGAAGAAAGAAAATGAGGAGTGAAAAAAAAATTGGATCGAAACTACTCATGAAATAAGAAAAGGATCAGATGCTGCTATATATTCAATCTAGTCAGGAACTCACCTTGCATCAATTATCTCAAGCAATTTAGTGTCATACTTGTTGCCAAGAACCTGATGAATTATAAATTTCAGTGACAATTCTGTTTTCCTGAGAAAACAAACAGATTTAGGGTAAGGTCTATATGCTCACATGGATTTTTGCTGTGGTCTTAGGATCAAGGAAGGATTTTACGGTGTTCCACAGTATTCTAAATCCAGAACCTGCATTGATGATGAACATGCGATTCAAGGTCTGCAGTGAACCAACCAATTTCATGATATTACTTAGTACTCCATGATATTTATTCACAATAAAAAACATTTTCCCCATAATTCTAACCAAAATAGAAAAAAATAAAATAAAATAAAAATAAATACCTCTGGATAGTTGTCACCGTCAATCTTCTGAAGGTTAGTAACGAGTTCCCTAGCATTTTTGGTGAAGCTTTTAAGCCCCTGTAGCATTGATAAATATTGAAGTTTCAGCAGCTTTTGATAATTTTCCCCTTATTATAGATATCAAGGTTCATTTTGTGTCACTAAGATACTATTCTAGACTCTCGTATGCTATTTTAAAGGCTGTGACGTGTGAAACCAATAAAGATTGTACATTTTGTACTTATCTGCTGAGCCATGTTCAATTGCCTAATTTTTTATTTATTTATTTTTTTTTAAATTATGACTTTAATCTTGACATATATAAATACATAATTAAACTATTTATCATGCGTACCACTCCCTGCACATCCAGGATAGTTGTGCTTTGATCGATGTGCTTCTTAGCAGCAATCGAACAAGCTGCAAACTTTATATCAAATGTCCTCTCAAATTCCTTTACATGGTATTTGATATAGCGGTCCATGGTTGTGACTTGCATTAGCTTGGTGGCATCTACTTGTCCCAATCTCTCTATGTATACAGGTCGTCCTTCTTTGTCTACTCCATGATGTCCTTGGGGATAATATTTTAAGACTTCGTCAATTTCCTTGAATTCAAAGTCCTATAAATAAAAGGCACAAAAAAGAGAGAGTAAAAGATAGAAATTAATAATAGCATAGTCAAAATTCAGATTTTAGGTAAAATCGAAAAAATGATAAAAAAATTATAAAAACATAAAATCGTAATGATAAATTGAGATTTTAACTATAATGAGATAAATCCCCTCAAATCTCACAAAACATTGTCGTTACAATTACCTCCGTAATAGAATCAGCACCAAATTCCTTTCTCCATTTGATCATGTCAGACCACATTTGCTTTGTTTTCTCAAGATCAAATTTCCTGGCCTTCAGGAATCTATACAGCAAAATACAAGAATAATAACGTAAGAAAATATCAGGGTCTTACTTAATTTAATCAGTGACATGATATTTAAGAATACAGATTAATCAAACATGCAAGTCGTGTGATAGACTAAAAGGCATAGCAAGAAAATTGACCTTAGCATCATGTGATAATCATCATGATTTGCAGGGAGTAGGTCGTCGGATATAAGAGCTTGACGGAATTCATCAACTGCTTTCAACTCCTCAGCATCGTGAACATCCTCAATTTCAACTGACATGACCTTGCTACTTCGCCTACCTTTTTTCGTCAAAGAATTCCTAAACATGTTTGAGGCATTGATTGCTTTCTTCTTGAAAGAACCTACAACATCAGACTTTTCAAGATCTACATGCATACAATTAATTAACAATATTGAAGAAAAAAAGGTTAAGGAATCGACGTGAAAATGAAAACGCCCAGCCTTACAATAAATAACAAGTTTACCTTCAGACATGGCGTCGCTTGGGTTGATTGCTTATGCTGGCTTTTCAGGAGTTGAAGCAAAGGATTAGAAGAATCAAGCACTCATATCATACAGGGCACAAAACAAAAAAAGCACTCCCAAATTCCCTGCCTGCAACCCCGCCAACCAAATAATTCATTAGACACACAACAACATCCACAACATATTTATATATTTACCATTGCATTCCTTTTCCTACATTATATTATATCAACCAAAAAAGAAAACAAAAAAAGGAAAAACAAAATATAGGAAATGAAAGAGATGTATCCAAGGAGATATGCATTAGTAATGAAAGGAACAAAAATGGTTATTGCCAAAACAAACGGAAGGGAAGGGAAAGAAAGAAAGGCATGAAGGTGAATATTTACCTCTTGAATGCGAAGGGAAGCAGGGAGAAGGAAAGAGAGAGTGGTTACAGAAGAGGGGGTTAATGTAAATCGGTGATCTGAAAATAGGTAGTTCTAGAAAATGGGTAAGAGACAGCAGTGATGCGCCGTTGACAACGCTGACCAAGTCTCAGCAAGACCGCGAATCTCTCTGCAATTCAGGATTAGCATATACGATAAAATATAACAGAGATAAAATCAGGGGATAGAGGTTTGGTTTTGGAAATGCACGTCTTATGCACGAAAAGAAAGAAAGAAAAAAGTAAATGGCTAAATTTTTATAATGTAAGGGAGCGTTTGGTACAGGAGAAATTTTTTTTTGCTGGGAACAAATATTTGTTGGAAAAAAAGTGGAAAGTTTTTTTTACCGGGTAAGTTAAAAAAAGTGTTTGGTAGGCCAAAATTTCACCGGGAAAGTTAGATGAATTTTACAGATATTATGTTTGGATGATGGTAAAATATTGATGGGAAAAAGTACCAAAATTACCTAATAACCCCCAATTTGAAAATTGAATGTGTTTGTCATAAAAACGTTATTATTTGACAACTGGGTTGTGTGTCTCTCTTTTACACGTATCTTTCTTTGTATACATTTTTGCCCAATAAGACATAACAAATGTTGAATAAATAAATGTGCAGTCTTATATTACATAACCCCTTTACTAATTAACAGTATGAAAAAGGTCATTATATGGCACTACCCGTATGAAAAACGTTGATCTCAGAAACTGAAACTAAAACTGGTTGAAACTTGCATATTCTGCATAATTGAAGTATACAAATAAACCATAATTACAAAAGCCAATGGACTTGTAAGTCATGGTTACATATCCTTCATATAATGTAAAGCATAAAACAAAAGCATCTGCTAGATACATTATTTCAATTTCACCAGGTTGGTATAGAACCGTAACAAAAGATGTCTCAGCTGTTCTTTTCTGATTAAATTCAACTATTGACAACTATCTCCTTTGCCAAAGCCGCAAGTCATACACAAAAAAAGGATAGGAGTTGGGAACGGATACAACATGCAGTACTCAGTCGTAGCCACACCAGAGAGCACACAAAATGGAAGAATAAAGCATGGGGTATTTTTGTCTTGTAAATTTCAGTTTTTGTTCCCACCGCATGGGAAAGAATACTTACCATACCTTTGGACGGAAACTTTAATAAAGAAAACAAGTGCAAATGTGTTTGACAGCTAAAAATGTTTCCAAATCAATTTTTAACTTTTCCACGTACCAAACACAGCCAACTTTTTTCCCCACCCCACTCTCCTGGCTAAATATTTTTTTCCATCCTACCAAACACCCCCTAATGTTATTCATGTATATTTGCACGTACATCACCTCACAACACCCTAATTAGCTAATTATCAAGTGTATTTAATAAAAAAATTAAATATACTTAATTATCAATTTACTTAATTCGTTACGACTATTTCTTTTTAAATTGATAGTTAAATTTATAATTAATTTCATAATGAATATTAGCAAGATATTTGATAATAATAACTCAATTTAACGCACATTGTATACCAAATCATATGACTTTTTGAGATCTACATAATGAAACCTTATTTGGCATTTCTCACAAATTTTGTTCAAATTTATAACAATGGTATAAAAAATAATTAATATATTAATGTACAAATCACAATTAATGTACTCATCATCAATCAAAATTATTGTACAATCAAAATTAATTATGATTGGTACATTAATTGTGATTCGTGATTGATACATTAATCGTGATTGATGATTGATATGTCAATTGTGATCGGTACATTAATTAAATAACCCTTTTTTCCTTTTTTTATTTTAATTTTTTGACTGTGAGTGGTACATTAATTCTGATCAGGTAATGAGATTATGCGACATAGCGCACCAAGTGCCACATATCTTTTTTTTAACAAAGTTTTTTTTCAAATTCTTCTTCAAATTTTAACTACTTTGTTTTTATATATTAAATTAGAGGGAGGTTATACTTACAACTTTTTTTTTACAATCTCTTACAACGGTTATTATTTTCGTACATTAAACTCATTAATTAATTATTAATTCACAATAAATGATAAATTATTAATTCACAATAAACTCATTAATTAACCGTTAATTCACAATAATTAATTATTCCATTCATATTTCATTCATCTTAGGATTAACGATTTTCAATTTTTATTCATCGAATTGGCAACTCATTATTAACATAAGCAATTACACAGTAAATGACTTATTCCTATTTTAATACCCCTAACTTAAATAATTTAATTAATTACTTTAAATTAAGTAATTAAGCATGTATTAGTGAGTAAAATTAAGTATAGGGCCTAATTAAGTGAATTGGGGTCACTTTTGAGGTAAAAAGTGTAAAATATATATATATATATATATATATATATATATATATATATATATATATATATAGGGGTAGGATCCTTTGACACCAGTGTCAAATTTGAAATTTGACACCTCATTTGATAGTCGTTAGATAAAAAAAGATCAACGACTCTGATTTGTAAGCATGTGACACCATTAATCTTTTTTGATCTAAGGGCTATCAGATGAGGTGTCAAATTTCAAATTTGACACCGGTGTCAAAGGATCCTACCTCATATATATATATATATCAAGGAGAGTTCAATGTTGGAAACTTCGCTGATGTGTCACTCCCTGCTTAATTCTGAAAATTGTGTTCACACTACATGGCATACAAAAACTTTCCTTCTTTGGTAAATTAGAAAAAGAATTTCTTTTTTAAATCAAGAAATAAATGACCATTTGTGGTGGCAGACAAGGCATTGAATGTCCCACTGCCCATCACATTGGAATTGGTCAACTGATTAATTGCTTTTTACATTAGAATTTTAAAATTCTAATTTTGATTGCTCATTTAATTAGAATGACTCATCTGATCTAAAATTCGAATTTTGAAATGGAATGACTCAGCTGTTTTAATTACTCATATGATCTAAAAATTTCAAATTTTGAAATGGAATGACTCATCTGTTTTAATTGATTTTTACATTGGAATTGCTCATCTGATCTAAAATTCGAATTTTGAAATGGTTTCAAATTTTGAATTTAAAATATGGATGGTGGGAAAAGATTTGGAGAGTTTTGGGTGGCATTCATTTTGTATAAATAGAGAAGTTGTGTTTCTTTTTTTCTTTTTTAGCTTGCCTACGATTTCTTTCTTCATTTCTGTTTGTAGGGGTTGTTGTGTTGGTATTATTTTTTGTTTTCTTTGGCTTTCTCCGATTCGTTTCATATTTTAATGGAAGGTCCTTCTTCTGCAAACGTGTCAGGATTGAGGAAAGTGTTTGTTGATCTTTGCAATGCTATCTTCTTATAAACAAGACGTATATAATCTTTACGATTCGTTTTCTTTTTTTTTATACTAATTATCTTTTTTTTCATTTTGTAGGGCAGAAGTTTTAATCGTATTTCATTCTGTGTTCTTGCCTACGTTTTTTTTCCTTCGTTCGTATGTGTAGCGGATGTTGTATGATTATTATTTTTGTTTACCTTACAAACAAGTTGCTATGAATTCGTGTTCTGTTTTTTGTATACTAATTCTCTTTTTTTCGTTCTGTAGGGCGAAAGGTTTCGTCGTATTTCATGTTGAGTGGTTCTTGCCTACATTTTTTTTTCTTCGTTCATATGTGTAGCTAATGTTATATTATTATTATTTTTGTTTATTTTATAAACAAGTTGCTATGAATTAGTTTTCATTTTTTGCATACTAATTCTTTTTTTTCGTTTTGTAGGGCAGAAGGTTTCGTTGTATTACATGTTTTATGGTTCTTGCCTACATTTTTTTCTTCGTTCATATGTGTAGCTAATGTTATATTATTATTATTTTTGTTTACTTTACAAGGAAGTTGCTCTGAATTAGTTTTCATTTTTTGTATACTAATTCTTTTTTTTTTCGTTTTCCAGGGCTAAAGGTTTCATACTACTGTGATTAGTTATTTACGCAGTAAACGCTCTCAATGTTGCGTAGTATTTTCCTACGTTTTTTTGCTACCCGATACAAAAATAAAATGGTAATCAATGGAATAAAATGTCAACGGATGAAGAGTTTAAAATTTATCTGCATCGATGGTCCTTCTTCTACAAACGTGTCAAGATGGAAGAAAGGGTTTGTCGATCTTTGCTGCAAAAGTTGCAAGGATTTTGTAAGGCTTCCTGGGGATATTTTTTTGTATTCTGCGAGTTGTAGATATATTTTCTTCGTGCTTGATAATTTAAGAATGTCTGTGATGACGATTTGGGATTATTATTTTTTGTTGTTGTTGAACTATATTTAGAAATTAATCGCTGAAGCTGTTCTTGAATATTTTTAATTTGTGTGATGTTATGTTGCATCTGTGTGGTGTTCAATTATGGTGCATGATGTTTGAATTTGTTATAATCTAAATATTGGAATTTGTTGATTTTTGAAGCTTGCAAACCTTGTGTGGATCAGGGGCATGCACTCCATTAGGAACTGACATGTATACCTCCTCAGAAAGGTCACCATGGAGGAAAGCATTGTTAATATCCAGTTGCTCTAGACACCAGTTGCGAGAGATGGCCACTGCTAGGAGAAGTTTGATAGTTGTGGGCTTAGCAACAGGTGAGAAGGTCTTAAAATAGTCAACACCTTCCATTTGATTATACCCTTTCACTACTAAACGAGCTTTGTAACGAGCTATAGTACCCATTTCGATCCAATTGGTCGTTTCCCTGTAGGTAGATCAACAAAGGTCCATGTTTAGTTTCAGTTGAGTGCCTCAATTTCTTCATTCATAGCTTTTATCCACTCATTGGATTGAGAAGCTTGCTTATAAGTGGTTGGTTCAATAAAATCACTAATGTTATGACAGAAAGATGAGTACTTGTTATCAAAAAAAAGAAAAAGATGAGTACTTACTTGAACATTTCTCATATGAAATTACAGAAGAGAGAGGATACAAACATGTTGATGTGGTGTTAGATATCTGTTTTGCAATGGAAGACAGATTGCAATGGAAGTCTTGCAGGTGTTTTGGAGGCATCCTTGCTCTAGTTGAACGTCTAGGAATGTATTCTGTAAGTGGAGCATCTACAGGTATGGGAGGAGTAGGCACTTCAATGTTGGTATCTAATTGTTCATTTGGTTGTGCAGTGATCACTTCTGATTGAGAACCTGGATTGAGTAATGCAACATCATCTTCCTTTTGAGAAGGAATATCACACATATTATTAAGATCAGCACCAAGTGGCCAAGGGGCATGAGGTAATGTCTGTTTATCAGTGAAAGGAAAGTGTTGTTCGTAAAAGACAACATTCCTTGAGATGATTATCTGTCTGGAAGTTAGATAAAAAAGCACAAAGCCTTTCACTCCTTCTTTATGACCAATATAGGCACATTTTCTTGCTCGAGGATCAAAATTTGAACGGCTAGCCACAATTGTAGAGGCATAGGCTAGACACCCAAAAGCTTTGAGATGGATGATCACAGGAGGCTCATTATACAACAGTTCAAATTGTGACTTATTGTTCAATACATGAGTGTTCAATAGATTAATCAGGTGAATGACATGCATAATGCAATGGGACCACAAACCTGAAGGAATTTTACTTAGAAAAAAAGTGCTCTTGCTATATTCAATATATGCTGATGTTTCCTTTCCACCACTCCATTTTGTTCAGAGTTTCAACATAAGAAGTTTGATGCAGAATTCCCTTTCTATTAAAATATTCAGTCATCAAGAATTCTGGTCCATTGTCACTATAGAATGCTTTGATTGTTATGTTAAACTAATTTTCAATGAGGGAGACAAATGATTGGATGTGGTTTCTTACCTCAGATTTAGCTTTCATGAGAATTCCCCAAGTAAAGAGTGTATTGTCATCAACTATTGTTAAGAGATATCTATAACCATGTATTGAAGGAACTGAGCATGGCCCCCCATATATCAACATGCACAAGATCAAATGGTGAGTCTGATATGGTATAGCTAAGAGGAAAAGCAAATTTATTTTGCTTTGCCAAATGACAAATGTCACAAGGGCCATCAATGTTTTTACATTTAATGAAAGGATGTTGGAGCATCATAGCTCTTATTACAGCCCTTGAGCAATGGCCTAAACGTAAATGCCACATATCATATATACAATTTTTAACAACATAACTATTTTTAGAAAAATCAGCTAATGTCTCTGTCTTCACATTTTCTTCTTTATTATTGATTGAATTATCTTCACGGTTGTAATTTTGTTTAAAAACATATAGTCCTCTCTCCAACTCAGCAGAACCAATCATCTTCATTGATGGTGTCTGCTGAATGATACAAGTTTGATGCTGAAACAATATGACAGTTAACATCATGGATAAGTTTGTTAACTGATAGAAGATTGACTGTAAATCCTTCTACATACATGACATTTTTCAAGCTCAAAGAATATGTGAGTGTGGCTATACCAGAGTAATGAGAATACACAATGCTTCCATTGGGAAAAGAAATTGGAATTGGAACAATTTTCTTGATATGACATAAGCTTGTATAACAACAAGTGATGTGATCAGTTGCTCCAGTGCCTAAAATCCATGGGATTGAAAAATTACCTGGAGATTCGGATGCCTCATTGCTCACATTGAAGGCCTTAGTTTTGACCATATTACTCATGTGTGTAGTTGAGTTTTGCTGCTGCATTTGTTGCTGAATCATGTCCAGGTATAGCTTGATACTGACATCGTTCCCTCGAGGATTAATGCACCAATGATTAATTTTAACTATTCCCTTTTTGATTGGAAGAAAAGAATTCAGGTTGATTGTGAAATAGTTGAGATTGTGATTTAAAAACAGAAATTTAAAAGCAATTAAATTCAAACGCATGCAAGAATATCAAAAACGTCAAGAAGTTATGAGATTTATTAAAAATTGTAAAATGACTGTAGCCAGGATGCACTTCACCTCCGATTCTCTCTTATATTCCTAAATTGTATTTTATAACTAACTAGGTTATTAGCTCAGACAATTCATTATTTTCCTATAAATTAGTTGAACCCTAATGTCTTAGTAATTTCAACCCTTTAACCCAATTAGAATCCTAGTGTCCTAGTAATCCCTCTTGAATTAAGCATTAAGCGAATGAATTAAAAGTCTGCAATCTATGTAAGCCTATGTCTAGGTCATGCACAAATTATTATTCTACCCTTGTCCAGATTAAAATCCCAATATGTCTATTGTGAATCCTAACCCTCAAAACCCTATAATTAGAGTGATTAGTTCTAATAAGGATATGAAAAAATAAACACAGGCAGAATAAAACTAACTAACTAATTAAATTATAAAAATAATTTAGAAAATATAAAGGATTCACATTGGGTTCGTGATCCCAGCTACAAAAGAAAACTAGCCAGACATATCAGACTTTAACAAATTAAAATAAAAAGAATTTATAACAAGAAAAGAAAAGAAAAGAAAAGAAAAAGATGAAGAAGAAAGATCAATGGTCTTCAATCTTCAAGTTCTCCGGAATCCTGATCTCCAACATGAGTCTCCTCCTCTGAATATTGTTGCCTCTGTCGAATTCTGACTTTGTGTTTCCAAGAGATGCCTTTTTATAGAGATGAAACCATATCTTTTAATTTTCCATCATATCTTCAATGGAATCTTCACTAGAACCTCTAATCATATCTTTGATTCAATCCTTCAAATCTTCCCCTTTTTATTTAATGGAAAACTTTCCTTAAAAATATTCAATGAAGATTTGATAAGATCTTGAATGATTCAGAAATCCAAAACAATCTACTTAATCTCTCTAATTTATCTCTTTATTGAGCTGAAATTTACTGCAAAATATCAGAAATCTTATTAGAATATTATTGAGAATAAAATAACAATTTAATTATAATTCTCATAACTTTTAATTAATTTTAAATTAATTTCATGCTCATATTGACCCTTAATACATAGTAAATTGGATACTCATCAATCATTAAGACCCTTTAAGAACCTTATGGAGTAATCTCCGTCTCGAATCTCCTTGACTTGTGATGAGATTGAACAGCATGGTCGAATACATCTACATGTAGGTGTAGGTTGCAAAGCCTCAAGTTCATCCCATAGGATCTTCAATTTTGTGTAGTAATCACTGATAGAACTGTCACCTTGTTGCAGTTTGTAAATATCATCTTGTCAGTCAGAAATTCTGAAAACATGACATTGTGAGTAACGCTCTTTCAAATTATTCCAAACATCAACAACACAATCCATCCAAAGAATGGATTGAGAAATGGATTCTCTGATTGATCGATGTAACCATGAAATTACCATGGTATTGCACCTTTCCCAAGCAGCAAACCTAGGATCTGAAATTTCTGGAACATATATTGTTCCATTGACAAAAGAAAACTTGTTCTTCGATATTAAATCCATCTTCATGGCTTTAGCCCAGCCATGATAATTTTTTCCATTTAACGGTGCTGAAACTAATACTATACAAGTGAAGGATTCTCACTTGGATGAAGATAGTAGGGGCTACCTGGATCTGAGATATCAAGAGCGACAACTTTATTTGAATTGTTGTTCATCATTGGAACAGTCTCAGGTCCTTCGATTGGAATGGAGCTTTGATTCGCCATTTCACCACTCATCATGAACACAAATGTGAATATTCAAAGGAGATCTGAGAAAATCTCAGAAAATGCAAAAAGAGAGAAAAAATGAAGAAAAAACACGAAGGTTGATCGGCGAATATCAGAGCTCTATGTGGAGCTCTGATACCATCTTACAAAGTGAGATAAATTGAAAAATCATTATTGAATTAGAATAACAATCGTGCATATAATTTATAGAGAAGGTTCTATTTATAGTCTACGAACCAAAAAGAATAAACCGGTACAAATGAAGCCACGTGGCCATAACAAAAAAACAAACTAAACACAAGGTAGTTAGTGTTGATATCTATCAATCAGTAAAGTCATAATAACTATTATTTATTCAAACGACTTCATTGGTCCTTTATTATAACCTTAATTGCTAAGTTCATGTACTCCACCTTGAGTTGAATCATCCTCCTCCTTTGTCATTGTCACTTGTTTTTTTTCATTTATCTTTTATTTTATGAAATACTAAATTAATAAAGAATAATAAGATAAACGGAGGGGATATGAATTCAAGTACAGTTCAGTCTATTAAGCATGAAAAATGGAGAAAGAAAGTGAATTATATAAAAGGTTTTATAAGAGTTATATTGTAGGCAAAGTGATTGTGTAATGTTATAGAGATTCGTTTTGCGTGTCGTAATTTTTTTTTTCTTTTTTTCTTTTTTCTTCAAAAAGTGTGGACCTCACAAAATATTATGTGTGTAAAAAATTTGTTATGTCATGTTAAATGACAAATACAAATCACTTGTATAAAATATAATACACAGTTACCCAGCACAAACACACGAGGTCAAAAAAGCACAAGAGTATGCCCCTCTTTGTTCATTCGCGAGTGCCGAATATGCTAGCTGCCTAACTGGTTTGTTCCTTCCTTCCACTACAAGCAGTTGACACCTGTTAAGGATGAAATAAATATTAATTTGGTTCTCTTTGCGTTCCGTTTGTAATTTATCTAGGATTTTGTATTTTGCACTTTAAAAATTGTACTTTTAATTTAAATGACATTATTTGTGTTATTTCATTTTTACAAAAAAGTGAGATTTATATTATTATTTTTTTTGTCCATATTTTCTCTCATAATTTTTTTTTTCTCACTTAAAATAATATAATTTTATATTCTTTAAAATGACAAATAATTTTATCATTTATTAATGTTACATGAAAATGATAATGCTTTTTTCATGCACCAGAGGAGACAAACTCACAAAAGTATCACATGACATGATAATATTTTAACCCAAAAAAGAAAAGAAGTTAAGACTGAAATTCTTCCATCCATCCTTAAAAAGTCATGTTTTATATGTGAAGCCATGTGCGGAAGATGGGCGCGACGGGATTGTGATTTGACGTCACTTAGCTGTGTGCATTGATATTTTGGACCACTAACCAGGCATATAAACGAGTAACAGAATATGATCTTGCAGGTTCAACAATAATGCTTCAATTAGCTAGCCAATTGTCTTTATCTGATTTGCATCCACGATTGTCACGTATGAAATATTGACACTTAAATTTTTTTTAGACGTGATGTCTGATATTTTTCGATATTTTCTGACACTCTAACACGCATTGTAAAAGTTCAAAAAATAATTTAAAGGATGCGTTGCGTTGCAATTTTAGCTCCAATTATTATATTTGTTGGATTACGATTACGAATTTATTGAGTTTAATATAAATATTTAGATTATCTTATATTTTTTTACAAAATTGATGACTATTATAAATTTAACTTCATTTTTTTGTTAAGTTATTGAATATTAAATATAATATACACTATTTTACCAAAAAAATAAAATAAAAAATATAATATACACTACATAAATTAAAAATATTATTTAATATCAAATCGCGTGTCGAAATCAAATATTGTTTAGAATTAACGTGTCAGACTATCGTGTCGTGTCATATCCCGTGTCGATATTGGTGCTACATAAATGCTCACTCAATGGCTTTCGTTAATCCAAGTTTTACACCCTGGTCAAGTTGTTTAAATATTACGAGTAAAGTTTCTTTTGAGTCCCTAATAAAAAAATGGTTCCTATTTTTGTCTTTTATAAAAATATATAAATTAACTTTTGATCTTTTTACGGTTTCAGTTCTTTGAAAATGTAATCTTTCAAAAATCAAAGAAGACTTAATTTAGTTCCTAAAAAATGACTAATATGAATTTTTTTTTTATAAATGAAAAAAATCGATCTATATTTTTTTATCAGGGACCCAAGTTGAACGCGCATGGCTTAAGTTGCCTTTTTGGAAAAGTAAACCCTGCTAAAGTCATTTTTCTCTTTTGTTTTTTGTTTGGGACCTTTAAACCTCTCACTATACAATATTCTATAGAATGCATCTTGAACAAAGAAATAACAAAATAAAATAAGTTGGTTTTTTCTAGTGCAGATAAGTTATCTGCAATAAGTTTAATACGACGTTATTTTGGACAGAAATTATGGTATTTTTGTAATTTTAATTTATTTTAGAGTTATAATAATCTTTATATTTATAATTTTTTAAGATTTTAATACCAAAACGACGTCATTTTGAGAATAAATGCAAATAACTTACCTGCATTAACTGCAGAAATATCTTTTTCAATAAAATATAAAAACTCTGCCAGTGGCCTATTTTATATTCTTGGAATTATGATAGATTTCAGAATCTACAAAGCTTTTAGCATTGAAGTTGTTCAGCAATTCGAGATATAAGCAAAAGCAAAGCTTTTAGCTTGAACACTTCAAAAGCAAAAGGGCAATTTTTATTTTATTACTTATCCTAGTGGCAATACATTGAGGAGACTCTAAACTTGCTAAATAATGTCTCATACTCATTCATAAATCTAAAACAGCTTATCAATGAAGTTAAATTGATAGCTATGTTCAATCTCCTATGCTACTACTTAGTTGTGCACTATTCAGTTGGCATTCTACTTGGTTGTCCATGTCCTTCTCTTCGAGAAATTTAACAAGTGCTTCCAAAGCAACCTCAGGATCCTCACTTGTCATTAGATGCTCTGCTACTACTGCAGGGGTGACTTGTATTTTCTCCAATAGCCCTTCAATGTGTTCAAAGAGGGGATGATGTCCTTCTATGCCCAAATAATTGGAAGCTAAGGTTGGAAATGCCTTGGCTTTAAGGAAGGACAAGTTAATGTGCTTGTCCATACGACCTGGGCGCAGCAATGCTGGATCAAGTCTTTCTTTGTGATTAGTAGTAAGGATTATAATTCGCTCTTCTCCACCGCTTGACCACAAACCATCCATGTAGTTAAGTAGACCCGACAGAGTAAAGCTCCTAGTCTTAACCTACAAACAAAGTAATTTTCATCAAGTTGTAATTACTTGTCTGTTATAAAAATTAATTGAAGAGTAACACACAATATAATACAAACAAAACCTTGACACTTTTATTGTCAGAGTCTGAATCTGAATCTGAATCTGAAAGGCTATCTGGTTTTGATCGAGCATGCACCTCTTTGTTGCAGTCTACATCTTCAATCACGACGATGGAACGGTTAGAAGTATCTCTCATAGCTCGCATGAGGTCTGAGTTAGAATAAATAGAAGTGAGCTCCAAATCATACACATCAAATTTCAAGTAGTTGGCAATAGCTGCAATGAGGCTGGATTTTCCAGTTCCAGGAGGACCATACAATAGGTAGCCACGTTTCCAAGGCTTACCCACTTTCTTGTAAAGTTCCTTTCTCCTCAAGAACCGATCTAGATCATCAATAATGTCTTGCTTCAACTCAGGAGTCAAGGCTAGTGTGTCAAATGTTGCAGGATGTGATAATTCACTTTCGTTCCAATAGTGATCTGACCAGGAATAGATATTTACAATCCTCTGTTCAGCTTTCATGGCCTCATATGTTGTAAGCACATGCGGTAAATAACTATCCAATGCTCTCTTTCTATACTTCTCATTGAAGGTTAATATGAATGCAACCTTCTTCTGGTTCAGGGAATCTTGAGAACCCTTCTCGGAACCATCATCTAGCATCCAAGTGAACTTGGTACCTTCAAATTCGTCCACCACTTCATGACTTCCATCCACTGCGAACACAAGGCTTTTGTGGTTTTCTAGTTTTCCAACTTTGAGCGCTCTGTAGGTTCTGGTTATTCTGGAGGGAAGGTACTCTTCTGCAGCATAGTAAAGTTCATTGCGATTTCCTGAACTTTCATCCCAATATCGGCTAATTTTGAGAGAGACTTGGTTATTTGCTTGGTATTTGGAGAAGAAATTCTCAAGCTTTGAGGCTATGAAGGATCGAACTTTGTGAGGTATCAAATCATTGATTGCTGTTCTGAGAAGCATCATGAACGTGGAGAAAGCAGCATACACCTCGAACCATGAAGATGCGGATGGAAGGTTTGTAAAAGATGAAGAAAGATTCTTCATATAGGATACCATGGCGTGGATCGAAATCTTAGAGGTAAGTAGCTAGGATTTAAGATGAGATTGTCTTTGTTCCTTTGTATTCAAAAAGAAAAAAACAAAAAAAAAAATGAGATTGTCTGAAACCCAGAATTCATTTTATACTGTTTTCAGTCCTTGCAGCTTAAGTCTTCTGTTTTTTTTATCTTATTGGACCGATGACAGTCACTAGACCAATCCCAATGGGTTAGAATTTTTTGCTAAAACTTCCTTTGCACTTTTTTTCCAATTTCTTGTACAGATGAGAAAGTCAAAGACACTACTTTCAGGGAATGAATTTTTTAATTGTCACTGATTTGATCCATGTACATGTCTTAAAATAAAAATAAAAATAAAAATAAAAAGAAAGAAAGAGACAGGAAACTTCGTACACACGTAACAATTTTAAATAAAGGAAAAATTCTAGTTGTCGAATAACTTTTTAGGTTAGCACGTGCCATATATATATATATATATATATATATATATATATATATATATGGGATATGATCAACTTACACGGGTGTAAGAATAATAAATCTTACACAAAATCTTAACCGTTGATTTCCGTGCATCCAATGGTTGAGATTTATTGAGAATTAAAAATTAATTAATGAGTGAGATCTAATAAATCTTAACCGTTAGATTCAAAAAATCAATGGTTAAGATTTGGTGTAAGACTTATTATTCTTACACCGGTGTAAGATGATCCTGTCCATATATATATATATATATATATATATATATATATATATATATATGAAGTAGGATTCTTTGACACCAGTGTCAAATTTAAAATTTGAGAACCATTAGATCAAAAAAGATCAATGGTGTCACATGTTTACAAATCAGAGCCATTGATCTTTTTTGATCTAATGACTCTCAGATGACGTGTCAAATTTCAAATTTGACACTGATGTCAAAGGATCCTACCTTTATATATATATATATATGTATATATATATATATATATGAGAAAAATATTTCTACAGCCACTTTAGATAAGATTATTTACAAATATTCTTTTTAACTAAGTCTGACCGGTCATACATAGTTATAACAATAAAGTTATTTTTTCTCTCTCCTAAGACATTGTCGGCTGGCGTGGCGGAGAGAGAAAATGCAATTTTTATGTATGACCAGTCAGACTTAATTAAAAAAGTAGCTGTAGATAATCTTATCTAAAGTAGCTGTAAAAATATTTACCTATATGGGGCTTCGCCCCTTAATGTTATCAAAAAAAAAAAAATATTTACCTATATATATATATATCGAATTACCATTATATATAACACTCATTGCAATTTCAATTGATACATTACTGTCATAGTGGATGCACATAGCAAACATTGATTTCAGAAAATTCGGAATACTCCCAAGAAAGTTACAAAGCCACTTGGCTACCCCATCGACTCTATCCGAGGCAATAAGTTTTTGCTTCCATGGTCGACCTTGTAATACATGCTTGTTTAGATGATTCATAAGACACAACACTCCCACCAAGTGTGTACACATACCCACTTATGGACTTGATGTCACTAGAGTCGGTGATTCAATTTGCATCACTATTGATATGCATCATTATTATGTGCATACCCAATGAAAACACAGTTCACTATCTTTGGTCTGATCTTAACCCTTTTCGGTTTCTGAATCGCGACATTTGACAAACACTAGCACACTTCAAGATAGGGGTGTTCATCAACCGATCCAAACTAATTCAAATCGCGGTGACCGAACTTAAAAATCGATAACCGAACTAATCGAAAAATCAAAAATTGAAAAAAAATCGCAAAATTTAATTGGATTGGATCGATTTTCGATTTAATTGGTGAAAACCGATCTAATCCAAACCGATCCAATGATTCCCCAACCTTACCCTCTACCTATTTGGGCATTTCCCCAATCATAGCCCAAAAATCATATAGCGAAATTCTAAATCAAATACCTATTAATCCATCATGTTGGAGAAAGTGGATTGTGCTTGATCTATGTTATGCTTTTTTGGGTATGATACATGAAATATTTTATTGCTTGAGTTATTATTGTACAACAGCTTCTCTATAGGATGAAAATTTGGGTTACTCCGTATTTCATGCAACCACATTGAAATTTTTTTGTTGGAGATAAAAGATGGTAATTCAACTTTTTGTTGTACGATCCTTCTAGATTGCACAATAAGCATCATACAAATCTTAGGCTTTTCAAAAAATCGAAAACCAATCCAATCCAAATCGAACAAAATTAGATTGTATTGGATCGTATTTGAAAAAAAAATAAAAACCGAATGGATGATTACATGATCAAACCGAAGTGATTGAATTAGATGATTTTTACTTCCAAAATCGATAAAATCAAACCGTGAACACCCATACTTCATGATAATTCAAGGTAGGCTTCCTATAATATCCCTTACTGTAATCTTTAATTAATTGCATGTAATTAGGCAATTAATCTTGTATTAGTGGGTTGAATTAGATAAAATATGTAATTAAAGGAACTAGGGTCACTTTTGAGATAAAAAAGTGTAGTCAATAAGAATTAAGGGGTAAAAATGTATGTAGGCAAAATTACCCAAAATGTAAAAGTAAGGCTAAAAATATTACTAGAAAAATATTATTGTTCATTGGGTGAAGTTTGTGTAAGAGCAAATAGATTATGCGGGCGTTTAGACCATTGCGGTTTGAATGTAAAGGATCATCATTGTTTGCAATTACCTCTTGTAGCGCAGATCTGAGATGATGCTCCACAACCTAGAGTCCTTTGCATCACAGCACGAACTCACGAACTGATCTTCTCAGTTCCACAGTACGAACAACCTCCTTGAAGCTGGACTACTGTAGATCTTCCAGACTATGTCTCAAGGGAAAATGGGAAGTGTGTGGCACACTCTCACTTTCAGGGAGATGACCTTACCTCAGCCTCTGCAACCACCAAGTGAAGACTAGAGAGGCTGATGACTATAAGTGTAGAATATATATGGGTTCTAAAAAACCCTAACCCTAAGCAGAATGAGCTTTAGGTTTCTTGGGCTCTTCTTACACACTAGGCCCTATTGGGCTTTAGTGAAAGAGCAAAATGCAACAATCTCCCACTTGCTCTTGAGTATAAACTTGAGCACAAGCCCAAGTCCATGTATCACACTGTTATCATGCATGGGATAAGTATCTTCCTCTGGTGAAATTTTCCTATAATAATAGTTATCATGCCAGTTTGGGCATGGCTCCCTATGAAGCTTTGTATGACCGTAGGTGCAGGGTGCCTACTTGTTGGTCAGAAATTGGTGAGAGGCAGTTATTTGAGCCTGACATGGTCTAAGAGACTACCGATCAAATTATGATGATTAAGGATCGATTGAAGAAAGCACAGAGCCGCCAAAAGAGTTATTATGATGCAAAGCATCGACCCCTTGAATTTTCTTAAGGGGATCATGTTTTTATCTGTTTGTCTCCGACTACGGGTGTTGGGCGTGCTCTAGGAGGGAGGAAGCTGAGTCCTAGGTTTATTGAGCCCTACCAGATTATAAAGAGGGTCAGACCTGTGGCATACCAGCTTGTCTTACCTCCACATCTGTCAAATCTGCATAGTGTTTTTCACATCAGTCAGCTTCGCAAATACGTACCTGATGCGTCCCACATTGTTCAGCGGGACGATATTGAAGTAAGAAAAGACTTGAAGTTTGTTGTGAGACCGTTGAAGGTTCTAGCTCGTGATGAAAAAGTGTTGAGAAACATGAATATTCCCATGATTAAGGTGCAATGGGAAGGATTGACTCCTGAGGACGCTACTTGAGAGCGGGAGAATGAAATTCTCCAGCAGTATCCTGAGTTTGACGTCAGGTATGTGTTATAGTTTATGTTTGATTTTGTGGGAAAATACTTAAAAGGTGGGGTGAATATAATGACCCTAACAGGTGAATCTTAATTAGAGATTTAAATTAAGGATTTAAATGCCATAATTAGATTCAGAGCGTGATTTCGAGTATTTTGACTGTAATCATGACTAGGTTATGAACAGTGCGTTCTACGGTAATTTACAGTCTTGTGAATTAACCGGTAGAGCTTAAATGAGAAAAATGAGTGTAGAGACATAATTTGACAATTCTGACTCCAAATATGAGTTCAGAACGAAAAATTGTATAGTCTGGCACATTCCGAGAAAATATCGTGAATAATGTTTTCTACCAGGTATTTTGTACTGCTGTTTAAGCAACCGATAGAGTCCAGAAACAAATAATTGATGAAATAAGAATAAGAAAGTCCAATATATGCCATACAAGTCATAATAGGCCCAAGAATGATAAGTTCATAAGTTTTAAGTTTCGTAAGCAAAAGACGTACAGTTAGTGATTCACAATGCATTTCATCAAAAACGGTGCAGGAACCATACTTTGAATTATGAATATTGTTCCTTAGGAAATAAAAATTAATGTAAAATTATTCAGAAAAATAAAAATGTGTCCATAGATTTAAGTTAATTTCGGGTAAGTTTAAGTGAAAATACGCGATAGAAAAACAACCGGGTAAAGGGCCATATATGCTTAAAAACCTTAAGTGACTTAAGTGATCACTATTCACTCTCATTCTCTCTCCTTCTTCCCCCTCCCAACCTGCGGCTGCATGGAGAAATAGGGCTAGGGTTCTTCTTTTTTCTTCCTTTGATTTCCATCCATTTTTACACCAAAAGGCTTGATGCTATACATGAAAATCATAGGAAAAAGTCCAATGAATCCATTCCACCGATCAATTTGAGCTATAGTTGAGTGTGTGAAGAGTTCTTCCTCCCCCATTTTCGTGTCACTATTCATCAAGGAGGAGAAATTGTATTTTCGAAGGAGCTTTGCTTGGTGAATGTCTTCTAGGCTTGGGATAGTTGTTTAGAGGTAACAAAACTCTAACCCTATGATTTTAGTCTTGTGATATATGTTGTGAAAGTTATGAGCATGTTTGGGTGGGAATTAAATTAGTTTAAAACTTGCATTGATGATGTATTATGGATGTTTTGGAATATAGGAACGCTAAATAAGCCTTTGTACATGTGTAAAATTGGAAAAAAAATCCATGGGGTAGACCCTTTAGGATTCGGCCTTCATAGATTAATTAGGGTTATTGAGCAAAATTTTGTTCTATGTATTGAGAAGGTTTAATGTGTGGGATTGGGTATAAATTTGATGATTTAGAAAGAGTGCTAATGTGGTAAAAATTCTGTGGTGTTGCACACCATTTTCGGCCATGATGGGTTTTGGAGGAACTTGATGTTCCGAAATTAAATTGGAACCTTGTGGATACATACCTGTGTATATGTAAGATTTTTATTAAGTGAAGAAAAGTGAATGAAAAAGAAAGAAACCCTTGGTTTCTCCTTTATGGATTTCGGCCTTATAGGGTAAATTAAGGATGATTAGATTATGTTTTATTTTGTTAAGGTGTTGAGTTTTCAATACATGAAATTAATAAGATTATGAAGTGAAATGGTTTGAAAAGAAATTATGGAAAAATATCTTGATTCCCTAAGTGTATGTCCACGGTCTTTTAAAGAAAAATGGCATGATTTATGTTGAAAAGTCTCCATTGAACATTTGATTAAATTAAAGAACGCTAACGAGTATATTATGTTCTAGACTTGTGTATTGGCATAGGATTGGCAAAGATGTAAGGAAACGAAAATAAGCGATAAAATGTATGCCTTATGTTAAATCTATGCATGATAGCATTTTTATTGATTTGTATTTTGGATTCCTTCTCTAGGTGTGCCTAGGGACTGAAAAGGGTTTGAATCCTACTGAAGCGGTATAAGTAACTCTGCCACAAGTAAGCGAATTTGAAAAGATTCAAGAGGTAAGCTCTATTTTAAGGAGTCTTTTCCTGGTTGAGTGCTCCACCATGGTTAGTGAACTAAGGTTGGATTGTATGAATGTTGTTTAGATGCTTTGTATAGATGCATTCATATAGAGTTATTTGATAACATGATATGAATTTTTCTGATATGATTTTTGTATTGATGGTATGGTACACTGATGTCTTCATGGGGTTTCCCTGAGATTGACGATGTACACCTCTGACATGTTCTGGTTCCACTTGGGGTCCTCCCTTGGGAATGACGGCGCACGCCTCTGATATGATATGGATATATGCTTTGTTCTGTTATGATATCTGTTATATGTGCATTGTATACTCTGTATCTGACTTTCATGCAAGAGTGAGCCAGGGGTATGGAGAATTCTCTATAAAACTAGAGCTTATTGAGATTTGTTATCTCACCCCTCTTTGGGGACATAATTTTCAGGTGCCCAGATTCTCGGTGAGTCCTCACTAGGCAGGGACGCGACCCATGGTTGAGGCGCTGGGACAGATCAATTTTTGAGTAGCTGTAGGCTACTAACCTTTTGGAGTGCATTTATGTTATTTAGTATTTCTGCATTTGATGGATCATGATGTTGGATCCCTTACTTTGTATATGGCCTGTATATGTCTTGTACATGTCCTTCAGTTTGATGCATGTACATTTGTGTATTCAGGCATGTGGATATGACTATGTAGTATTCAGTTATGTTTTACGTATTGGATTGCATGCTGTTAGATTAGTGGCACGGAGCCAAACTATGCATGTGCCCATGGATGGGTTTATGATTATATTTGGATGTCTGGTACTTCTGAATGTATATGTTGTATAATCTGTCTATCAGGAACTCTTGTGAGTGGGATTGGAAAATCCCCAGTTGTCCGAATTATAGAGGTTACTCTGTCCGATTTTCGTCTCCTCCAAGTAAGGATTAAAATATAAAAAGAAAAAGTTAGCTCGTATTTTCGTAAGTTAAGTCTTCCGCTGTTTCTGTTTGTATCATATGCATGTTAATTGAACCGGCTCGAGACAGGGATGTTACACACTGAGCAATTTTTTTTTCAAGTTATAGATGAAATTATTAGAGACTTATTGATGTAGAGATCTATATGTTCAAAGGGGATAAATTTTCAAACCCAATGTTATTCTCATTGATTGATTCATATGAGGCTTTGACCTTGGTTTAAACCTTGACTTGTACGCATTATGCCAGTATAAGTAGATGGATTACGGATTATCTTTCTTTTTTTTTGGAAACTGATCCTAATTATCTCTTTGAGGCGAATCAGAACCCCCCCGGTATCCCCACAGGTTTGACTCTTTGAGCCGCCTATGAGACTAATCCAGAGTTCGGGTGCGAGTCCAAGGATTTTGGTACTTATGTCCCTTCCCAGATGGTATTCGTGGGATTCGAACCGAGGTCCTCTCCTGCCACTCAGTCCCCATGCTACCAACTGAGCCACCACACTTGGGTGATTATGGATTATCTTTTGTTATAATTGGAAGATTCTTTCTCTATTGGCATTGATATCACACAATTGGTAAATCAATGATTAAATATTATATTCCATCATATTGATATAATCTAATCGATGGATTAAAATCCATGTTTACAAGACATATACTGGTTTTGGCATAAATCCATGTTTGTACTTATAATTCCAAATGTATTACGTAATGGATTTTGATTTCTCCCGAACTCATTTCGACTTTGGATAAACCATATTGTTGGGATATTCAAGTGTGATGAGTCCCACATTGGTTGGTAATGAGCTAAGTGAAGAGTATATAAGTGGAAGGACCCATGAACCCAATGCCTTAAGGTTTTGGGTTAAGATATGGTGTCGAACCCACTTGGTGTGCTTGGAGTAACTTAGCTCATTGGTGGTGGTCCCCTGCCACGGGCTTCCTTCTGGACCCGCCTGACAGTGGTATCAGATCCGGGTTAGGCTCGAGTAGCCTGGTGAATGGCTAGGAGGCGGTTTGATTACTTTGCGCTTGGGGTACTCGGTTGAGGGGGAGCATATCAATGGTGGGTTTCACACTTGAAGGGGAGATTGTTAGGATATTCAAGTGTGATGAGTCCCACATTGGTTGGTAATGGGCTAAGTGAAGAGTATATAAGTGGAAGGACCCATGAACCCAATGCCTTAAGGTTTTGGGTTGAGACATGGTGTCGGATCCACTTGCTACGGTTGGTGTAGCCTTAGCTCATTGGTGGTGGTCCCCCACCACGGGCTTCCCTCTGGACCCGCTTGACAGTGGTATCAGAGCCGGGTTGTGCTCGAGCTAGCCTGATGATTGGCTAGGAGGCAGGTTGAGTACTTGGGCCAGGAGTACTCAGTTGAGGGGGAGCAAATCAATGGTGGGTTTCACACTTGAGGGGGAGATTGTTGGGATATTCAAGTGTGATAAGTCCCACATTGGTTGGTAATGAGCTAAGTGAAGAGTATATAAGTGGAAGGACCCATGAACCCAATGCCTTAAGGTTTTGGGTTAAGATGTGGTGTCGAACCCACTTGGTGTACTTGGAGTAACTTAGCTCATTGGTGGTGACTCCCCGCCACAGGCTTCCCCCTTGACCCGCTTGACACATATAAATTGTTTATGATTTCATTAATATATTATGTTTGGCATTTTTTAAATATTTTCGATGAAAGAAAGAACTAAATAATTTTTCCGCGAGTAAAAATACATTTTGTGATATTCATAATGTATTTATTATCCCAACAATAATAAATCAAACAAAAGCCTTGTATTAGGATTTGTTTTGTTGTTATGGCTGTGTGGAAAAGGAAAGGGCTATTTAAGCTCTGGTTTAATTTTAATGATGAACTAATATGATTAGCTAAGGCTTGTTCATGGTTGGTGGTTTGATAATTTTGGTTTTGGGACCATGTAATTCTTTCATTTTCCATCACAGTTTGATGCATGTTTGTTAAAAAGTAGTTTGGTTTGCATACCCCGTAAACTTTGAATTCTTTCATTTGATTTGTTGGTGTCTCTCCTATACGAGTTTAGGTTACTGTGTCTGTTTGAGTTGTTTGGCTACGCTATGCATCAAGTCATATTTTATAGCTTATTTTCGCATGCTGTCATCGTTTTTGGCCGTTTGTGCTTTCCCACTCATAAATTAGACGCATTAGAAAGTGCATTTCAAAAAGATCAAAGTGCATTTCATTGTCTAAGCCTGAAGCAAGCATGCACACACACAAAATTAATATGGACAGTGGATTTGTGGCTATTGTAACTAGAAATATACATAATCACATATACATGTACATATACTGTCCACATAGTGATACTGACAATCACACCCTACCTCTCATTCTTTTCTTCTCCTCATGTACATTGTCAAAACAATGATATTTCTTCTTGTTTATTCATCCTCTATAGGGATAGTTATATATATAAATGGAGACTCTAGGTCCATTACAAATTAACTGTCAATCAGCTAGCTATAAAGAAAGAAATGAAATAACATGTTACTATTTCTATTTAATACAAACTTCTCATGATTATATCAATCAACTCCAAATTACTATGATTATGTAACTGTGTAACTAATGATAAAAGTTCCAACAATTACACAGCTCAACAAATATTATCTCGTTTCAACATACAGCAAAGAGAGTTCAAGCACAGTTTGGATAGAAAATGTATCATCATAGCAATAGATTAAAACTAACAAAAGCCCGAAGCCTACATCAGCAATTTTTATTTTTGGAGACAAAAGTTAGTTCCTACAATCTTATTTGATCATTCCATCAGTGACCAGCTGATTACAAACTACATCCTCTTCCAAGCCTTCTTGTCGTTCTTAGGGTAACAACACTATTTCTCTTGTTGATCCCAACAGCTTGTTTTTGCTGCAGCCTTACGCCTTTTGGATTGCTGATGAGTTTCTGCTTTATCTTGACTATAGCTCTCAAATACATCACCTTCCATCTTCTTCCGCTTAAGTAGCTTCATGAATCCTTCAAGTGACTCCTCAGCATCTTCGCTCTTCATCAATTCCTCTGCCACTTGCGCAGGGGTTATCCGTGTCTCCTCTATTAGCCCCTCAATCTCCCCAAACAGGCGGTGGTCAGAGGAAATTTCCAAGTAATTTGAGGCCAAAAGCTTGAACCCTTGGTAGGTGCAATAGGACATGTGAATGTGCATGTCCATTCTTCCAGGCCTCAACAGAGCTGGGTCTAGTCTTTCCTTGTGGTTTGTGGTGAATACGATGATTCTCTCCTCTCCACAACTAGACCATAACCCATCTATGAAGTTCAGTAATCCAGACAAAGTCAACTGCTTCCATCCATCAATTGCTTTATCCTATGACCAATTTTAGCATTCAAACTCAACTAATGATAGAGATGTTACTATAAGAACAATATTTAACTTAAAAATGAGTGTGTGTGTGTGTTTGGTTTGAGAAATTACTAAATTAAATTGTATACAAGTCAAATCAATAGTCAAAAAAGTCCGTCCAACTTAAAAACATATATAGTTCGATAAGGTTAAAGAAAAATAAGGTGTCACTAGCATAGTTTTGTTTTTGTGTGTGGAGTTGTTGACTTTTCATGAACATCTACTACCAGAAATAATAATAATATTAACAACGACATCATAATGCTTCACACGGAGTATCATCGTATGTGACATCCACCATCCAATAACATTTAACAACAACGACCTTTGAACAACAGGTACTGTGTGCACTTCCTATGGCAATTTGTCAAAAAGAAAACAACAAACAAGAGTAAAAGAAAAATGACGTGTCACGTGTGTGAACAAATTGCGTGGATTGATAATGAAATGCTTTTTTGGATCTATGAAAGTGACGATTTGATGCCTATTGCTGGATGATGATGGGAAAATGCTTTTGAGGATTTCAATTTAACTTTCCTGAAAACTAATAAATTATCACCAAAACCAAATGTATTAACCAATTATCATCATTTTACTATCATAAACAGACGAGTCATTATTGCACACATATATCAGACTAGTGAACTAAAGAGTAATCAGGGTACTTGCCATTTAAGGAAAATCTGATTTAACTATTTAAGTAAATACTTGGAAGAAGGTATGATAGTTATTTAGAATTACCAACCTGTCCATCAGCTTGTTCACGTCCATCCCCATGCCTACGCTCTGGAAGATCCACACTGCAATCAATGTCTTCAATGACTAAAATGGACCTATTTGCTGTAGCCAGAAGCAACTTTCTCAGGTCCGAATCCTTTCTTATGTTGCCAAGTTGCAAGTCAAAGATATCAAACTTCAAGTGATTAGCCATGGCAGCGATCAAGCTGGATTTGCCAGTACCCGGAGGGCCATACAATAAGTACCCACGTTTCCATGCCCTCCCAACTTTCTTGTAAAAGTCCCTTCTCTTCACAAACCTATTTAGATCCTCAATGACTGCATTCTTCAGCTCTGACTCCATAGCCAGTGTCTCAAAAGTCGATGGGTGCTCGAGGTTTACGGAGTCCCATTTGACCCCACTATAACCATAATTGGAGGTATTCAAAGTATGAATCTTCAACACCCTTTCCTCATCTCTCATCTCCTTTGCTTTCTCTAGAATGAAGGGCAGGTAAGATTCCAAGACCATTTCCTTGTGCTTCTTGTTGAAGCTCAGCTCAAAATATCGCTTTACCGACCTTATAGAGATACTACCATAATCGTCGGGGGAGTTGTTCTTCTCTGATTCTGCGCAGTTGAATCTCCATTTGAGAGAAACCCCTTCATAGGAATCAGTTAGTTTTTCACCACTCTCTAACCGAATGGTCAAATTCTTCTCCTTTGGACTCTTGCTTATCCTGAGCCTTTCATTAGCAGGGCTCACTTTGGTGGAGAGGTAAGCCTCTGCAGCATCATAGACTTGGTTGCGAGCTATGCCACTGGACTCTTCAATGACGAGTGTGAGAGTAGGGGAGCGAGGCTTGATGAGGTAGCGGAAGGCATTGGAAAGATGGCCACGAACTGGTTGAGGTACGAACTCGTTGAACATGGAACGCAGAAGCATGATAGAGGCACTCATGGAGGCATAAGCCTTGAAAATTGAGGATGGGGAAGTCATGTCTTTGGGGAAAAAAATCATCATGTGGTTGATGGTACAGAACAGATCACAGAGACGAGAGGAAAATTGAAGGCAGAGGAAGGAGTATTGTGATGAGTGTCAAAGACACCGTCTTCTTAATATCAATTTTAGTTTAAAGAACGATTAATATGATTAACAATATCGAAAAAGTGTTTGTCATTTTAAATGATATTATGTCATTTTAAGAGATATAGACACAGAAAATTTGAATTTTAAATTAAAAAAAATCATCCACTTTCTCTCTCTCATGATTTTCGTTTTTCTGTGTCTATCTCTCCTAAAATGACTTAACTTATGTCATTTAAAATGACAAACACCAAACCTTAAGAATATAGTTTTAATTAATAAGTGCAAAAGATATTAAGATTCCAACAACTAGATAAGATTCTATCACTTTTCATACTATTTTAGTTTTAAAGTAACAAATCACCAATCCTGATAGGCAAAGGTAGTTGCAAAGGATAAGGATAAAGAAAAATAAAAAATTAATCAAAGTTAATCTTCAACCAGCCTCATCCAAATTAAAAAGTCCATTTTTTTTTTTTAAAGGACGAGGCTAGGGCTGTGGCATTGATGCTGGGAAGTGATAGAGAAAAGCTAGAAGGCGGCCAGAGATGTGAGAAGCTCCGTTCCGGACCAGCGGAGCAGAGAAACAGTCAAAGCTTCACGGTGGAGACCGGGTTAAGGGATTAGGCTTTTGAATAAAGTAGATGATCAAATTACTAAGGGATTGGAATTTCATCAATTTTAGAAAGAATCTTTAATAACTTAATCTTGAATCTTGATTGCAAGAAAGGATACACTCGTTAGTAAAACATTGGTGAAGTCGAGTTCCTAGCTACGTCTTTTATTAAAAACTAATTTCTTCGCATTATTAATTCTTGAATTTAATTCTTGATTTCTTAGTATTAAAAACTAAAAACAAGTTCTTTAAAAATTTTATTTTTACAATTAAATTAATTCTCTCAACAAAACCAATTCAGGATAGATCCAACTTTAATTGCTTAGATAAATTATTGTGTGATAATTAGTCCTCGTGGGAATGACAACCCCACTCTTTTACACTATATTACTTGTATGACCGGTGCACTTGCCGAAGTCGCAATAAGTTTTTGGCGCCCTTGCCGGGGATTGATTTTTATCAACATTGATTTTATTTATTAAATCATAGATTGGATCATTTTTTATTTTATTTTGTTTTATTTTTAATTTTGTTTTATTATTTTATGTTTTAGTTTATTTATTTTATTTTAAATTTTTGTTTTTATTTTATTTTATTTTTATTTCTTTTGTTTTTATTTTGATTATTTTTAGTTTTGTTTTGTTTTGTTTTTGTTCTTTTTTATTTTATTTCTTTAGTTTTAATTTATGATCTCTATGGTGATGTATTTTGACAATTTTCTGATGCTACTGATAATTTTTGTTGTTATTATGTGCTCCTTGTTTATGGTACGCAGTTACTCTCGAGGAAAACAAAAATTTAAATCTGGAAATGGGAAGCATCGCCATATACAGTATCAGTTAGATTTCCCTATGAAGATGCGTAGAACTTCAAAATTTTCAGATAAACAGGAACCCTTCTTTTTACTTCTCCTCTTAATTTTAATTTTTTTTAATTTTCTCTTGTTTGTCTGATTTACTGATAATAATTAGATTATGCCAATGCAATGTTAATTAAAAATTAGTCAGTGAAATTAATCCATTATGTGATGACTTAGGGTATATTTTATTTTTGTGAATGAGCATTGATTGAGTTAGTCTAAGAGTCGGAGGAAATATTAAAATTACAGTATGAGTAATTGTGAAAGAGCATAATTAACTGAATTGCACACCTATAGCCGTGAGGTTTTGAGCCTGAAAAAAAAATTATTTTCTGTGTGTATTTCACTGTTGAAAATACTTCTAGAACTTGCTTTGTCTCTCCTTGAGATGGTAGTTTACATGCATTTTTAAAATGATTGAGGCATTTTCTTGTTTTAGCTACTTAGCCAAAAAGCCAACCATTATGATATCCTTTGTTTAGCCCTTTGAGCCTAGACCTTTTCTTTTCTTAATACCTGTTATTTTAATTAGTCACTCCACGTACACATCTACCTTAAATAGAATTGGATTAAGCATGAGTGTTGTATCATGTATTTCTTAGTGGTGAAAAAGGAGGTTAGGTGAGTTGAGCAAAAGCAAAGATTGGAAAATGGTGAAAAATAAAAATAAAAATATTTTTGATTCTATGCAAATAAAAGTGTTGAGAAATATAGAAAATGAAAAGGAAAAAGAAAAGTGTTGAAAGTGGAAAAAGAAAAATACAGAAAAATAAAAGTGTTTGAAAAAAATATAAAAAGCAGAAAAGAAGGAGAAAAAAGATTATTTGTCTAAAGTGTTTACACTTTACCATGATCTTTCCGTGTTCCAATATTTTAGTTAATTTTATCTTATTTATTCTTCCTTTAACCAAGCCCCATCACAACATGAATAAAGACCTTTTGATCTTTTGTGCATGTTAATTAACTCTAGAGAGTGAGGATATGATCAAGCTTATGGAAGTATTGATAGTGAGAGTTTGAGTGGAACACTTACCCCTTAGACACATGAGTGATGAGTGACTTGATATCTTTAATGAGGGATGTGTTGAAATTCAGTTGTTATGTTCAATTGATAGATCTCATGATTTGATTTTATGACTTGCTTGCTTCCAAGACTGCTTAGCTAGATGTTTGTTCTAAACTCTGTTATTTTTCATTAAGTCTGATCATTTATGGATTATTTTACTGTCTAAATCTTATATTGAGCATGATTTTTATACTTTTGCATGTATCCCATGATTTTTACTGTTTCCTCATGAATAGCTTTGTTTATAAACTGATCACTCATAGATAAACACATGAATCTTGCATGATAATAAGGATGTTGGTGTCTTGATTCCGATTTATTAATTGCTAGAGTTTGTATGATCTAGGCATAGGCTCACAAATTCTATAACTTTATGGTTCTTGCATTAATGTTTGCTCTAGGAAAAAGGCTTTAAGGGATTAAGCTTTTGAATAAAGTAAAGGATCAAATTACCAAGGGATTGGAATTTAATCAATTTTAGAAAGAATTGTTGATAACTTAATCTTGAATCTTGATTGCAAGAAAGGGTAAACTTGTTAGGAAAACATTGGGGAAGTCGAGTTCCTAGCTACGTCTTTTATTAAAAGTGAAAAATCAATTTCTTCGCATTATTAATTGTTGAATTTAATTCTTGATTTCTTAGTATTAAAAACTAAAAACAAGTTCTTTAAAAATTTTGTTTTTACAATTAAATTAGTTCTCTCAACAAAACCAATTCAGGATAGATCCAAGGTAACATCCCGAGCGCTGACGAGGGTGGGGAGTGATCGCCGGTGCAAAGAGGCACAGACAAGGAGCGGCTCCTGACAGGCTTCCAGCGTGGGGTTACATGCACGAATGAATCGAATCGACACCCGAAAGAGATGGATTCCAAAGACTGTGCAGGTATGAGACTGCACAGTTTAGGAATAGCTTATAAGAATTAATTGGTACAACCTATACTAACAAGATGCATCTGCTTTTCAGTAGCCCGGATCGGAAGAACTCCACAGTTAAGCGTGCTTGACTTGGAGCAATTCTGTGATGGGTGACCTCCTGAGAACTTTTCTCAGGAAGTGTGCGAGTGAGGAAAAAGCACACTAAAAAGTCTCGTGTTAGTATGTGGGGATAGTCATTGATTCTTGAAGCGGTCGGGCGTTACAAGTGGTATCAGAGCAAGGCATCTCTTCCAGTACAGTGTGGTTTGAGGATGAGCCAGGCGGAAGCTAGTGGGCATGTAACATCCCGAGCGCTGACGAGGGCGGGGAGTGATCGCCGGTGCAAAGAGGCACAGACAAGGAGCGACTCCTGGCAGGCTTCCAGCGTGGGGTTACATGCACGAATGAATCGAATCGACACCCGAAAAAGAGGGATTCCAAAGACTGTGCAGGTATGAGACTGCACAGTTTGGGAATAGCTCATAAGAATTAATTAGTACTGCCTATACTAACAAGATGCATCTGCTTTTCGGTAACCCGGATCGAAAGAACTCCACAGTTAAGCGTGCTTGACTTGGAGCAATTCTGGGATGGGTGACCTCCTGGAAACTTTTCCCAGGAAGTGTGCGAGTGAGGAAAAATCACACTGAAAAGTCTCGTGTTAGTATGTGGGGATAGTCATTGATTCTTGAAGCAGTCGGGCGTTACAAGTGGTATCAGAGCAAGGTCTCTCTTCCAGAACGGTGTGGTTCGAGGACGAACCAGGCGGAAGCTGGTGGGCATGTAACATACCGAGCGCTGACGAGGGCGGGGAGTGATCGCCGGTGCAAAGAGGCACGGACAAGGAGCGGCTCCTGACAGGCTTCCAGCGTGGGGTTACATGCACGAATGAATTGAATCGACACCCAAAAGAGAGGGATTCCAAAGACTGTGCAGGTATGAGACTGCACAGTTTGGGAATAGCTTATAAGAATTAATTGGTACTACCTATACTAACAAGATGCATCTGTTTTTCGGTAGCCCAGATCGGAAGAACTCCACAGTTAAGCGTGCTTGACTTGGAGCAATTCTGGGATGGGTGATGTAACACCCCGTGTATATCCAGTTTGTTAACATGTCATCGTGTTAAGCTACGCTTAATTTTAAAATGCGAAATATCTTTTTCTTTTCAATTATGACGTCATTATCATTACCAACTTGCTTAATTATTCATTTTTCAAAACAGTAATTGCAATGCATGTTCATGTTAAGCATATAAATCATGACAGTATAATCTCTTGCTCAACGAGCTAAACATTTAACTCAGTAATCATGTGATGTATGTAAATGCGGTTCGACTGGCCAGGGAACGGGATAGGGATTATGCACGTCTGCGACCCATCTAACATAAGAGTCGCAGTCTTATGCCTTACACACCAGAGTCGTTGTCTTATTGTATAAGTAACAACATCACTTTCATACACTACATGCCTTACACACCAGAGTCGCTGTCTGATTGTGTAAGTAACGACATCATATTCACACACTACATGCCTTACACACCAGAGTCGTTGTCTGATTGTGTAAGTAACAACATCATATTCACATATCTCAGGCATATATCATGCATATAACATTTTCATAAAAGTATCCCATGCATATAAACCACCCTCCCATGGAGGTCGGTGGAACAAACAACAGACTAATCCAAGGACACGAAAGCTTACCTTGCAAGCTAACAATCCAAACCAAGAGTCCACACAAGCTCAAGGCCCACAAACAGCACAATCACAATCTGTTAATACAATAATTAATCATCAATAATCATTGCTCAAGATTCTATAAGTGATTAAGGCTTTCTAACTCATTTTAAGTCATTTCATGTTGTTTCTCCAGGAGGTATTCGAATACTCCACGAGTAGTATTCGAATACTCCAGCTCTCTATAAAGTATTCGACTACTTTCACTTAAGTATTCGAATACTACCAAGTATCCAAATAATTTTCCCCTCAGTATCCGAATACCACAGTATCCTAATACCAAACCTCACTGTATTCGAATACTTTCCAGTATTCGAATACTTCTTCAAAGGTATCGAATACTTTTCTTCCCAGAAAAGTATTTCAATACTCCTGCAAGGAGTATTCGACTACCAGATTAAAACTACCATTGAAAATCTTTACCAAATACTCTAAGATTTTACTATGTTAAACTAGACATCTCAATATTTCCATCAACATATCTTATGCCTCAATCGGAGTTGTATAACTCCGTTTATGATTTTTGCAAAGTTCCTACAACAAGCTGAATTTCCAGCAATAGGGTCTCGACTTCAAGCACACACTGAGGGAAATCCACTTATCCAATGGATCTGAAAATTTTCAGGGTTGTAGCCCTATGTGTTATCTTCACATAGGTTCAAACCTCACTCAATTTATAGCTCTGAAGCTCGAGATATCACAATTTTACTAAACTAGGTCGCTGCTGTCTAGCGAAGTATTCGATTACTGCCTTTTTCTAGGAAGTATTCGAATACTGCCCGAAAAGTATTCAAATACTTCTTCGACAGAATGCAGAAAACTGATTTTTAAAGGTAAAATCGACCTCCAATGATCCAAACTCGATTTGGAGTCCAAGAACTCCAAAAACAGATGTTTATTAACATGTTATGAACCCAGAAACACATTCCTTTTATCAAATGGTTCAAGTTACGATTTTTAATTGCTTAAACAAGCTTAAAACATCAAAATACACAAGGGTGATCATAGTATAGCTTCCAATGCTCAAAACTTCAAAAATGGCACTGACTTGGAGCCTCCAACACAACTCCAAGGTACTGACTTCTCCAAGATACGAATTTAACACACCAAAGTTGGTTCTTTAAGCCAAAATGTTACTACTTGGCAACACAAAAGTCATGAAAAAGGCCTCACCAAGGTAGTTCACAAACTCAGCCCAAAAACAACCACTCACAGCCACTAAACTGACTTCCCACAGCCACCACACTCAGAAAAAGTACTCCTTTCACACTCACAAGTCCAAAGCACACTCATACCAAGAGATTTAGCGAAGAAACTATGGAGAAAGGTGATCAAAATGGTGATTTCTCAAGCAAGGAAGAGGGTGGAAGCAAGGGAGGCTCAAGGTTCAGCAAGGAGGCACGTAATGTTAGAGATTTCTGACCTAGAAATCTGTGCCAAGGCCTTATATAGGTCACTTAAGTTTTAAATACACAGTATTAACAATACTAGCTACGCTTAGCATTTTAATCCCAAACTTAGGATTCTGAACCTACTCAATTTTACTAGATTTATCATATTTTTATATTTTTCGCAGTACCTTTCCGGTACGCGCTTTTTCATAGCCAGTATCAGTTCTGGCACCAGTTCTCATTATTTTAACTTGAAACTTGAAATCACAATCCTACATATTATTCCAGGAATATTCATGCACTTATTATAATTTTCCGGGATACTTCATCGGTACACATTTATACCGAGTAGCAGAACCAGTATATGCACTTTTCGTCAGAAAAGCGACTTTCAGCATTATTACTCACTTACTATAATTATTAAAGCCTCATAATAATTATTGGGGTCAATTATGGAATTATTTTCTAATTTCTCTTAATCAATTAATTAACTTCCTTAATTAACGGTGTGAGTTCTTACATTGATCGCCGGTGCAAAGAGGCACAAACAAGGAGCGGCTCCTGACAGGCTTCCAGCGTGGGGTTACATGCACGAATGAATCGAATCGACACCTGAAAGAGAGGGATTTCAAAGACTGTGCAGGTATGAGACTGCACAGTTTGGGAATAGCTTATAAGAATTAATTGGTACTACTTATACTAACAAGATGCATCTGTTTTTCGATAGCCCGGATCGGAAGAACTCCACAGTTAAGCGTGCTTGACTTGGAGCAATTCTGGGATGGGTGACCTCCTGAAATTTTTTCCCAGGAAGTGTGCGAGTGAGGAAAAAGCACACTGAAAAGTCTCGTGTTAGTATGTGGGGATAGTCATTGATTCTTGAAACGGTCGGGCGTTACATCCAACTTTAATTGCTTAGATAAATTATTGTTTGATAATTAGTGCTCGTGGGAATAACAACCCCACTCTTTTACACTATATTATTTGTTCGACCGGTGCATTTGCCGAAATCGCAATATATTGTAACTACTGTCGAACTCTTCTATCTTAGAAAAAAGTGAATGGTGTGTATGGAAAGTTACGACATAGCAATAGAGAGAGAATATGTTAGAGTACTTTTAGGTTTTACTAGAGTTAGTATTTTGGATCGATATTTTTTAAAATTATTCAAATTTCTGGTCTTTTTATAGTATGGTGGGTCCATAACACATATGCTGCTATTTATGGGGAAATCACAAAGTGCATCTATGTGTGGAATTTTATTGCTGAACCTTTTCCTTTTTGTTCCTTTCCTTTTCAATAGCGTCATTTACACGTTTTCTCACTTCGTACATTTTTTATTTTATTTTTTGTTGTGGACTTTGTCTTTTTATGCATAGGGTTAATGCTAGTGACGAAGCTAGAATTTAATTTTTGTTGGGGCAAAAATTTTAACATATCAAATTATCAAAATATTTTATAATTACAATAATCTATTAAGAAAAAAATTTACTTAAAATTTTCAAAGTAATAGGATTGATGTTATTTTAACAAATAATAAATATTTATTTAAAATTTAAAATACAATATAAAATTAAATTAGTAAAAAAAGCGCAAATTATATGTATATATACTTATATTAAATTTTCATATGATTTTTATGAACATTTTCATATGATCTTTATGAATATTATTTCATGTAATGTTAATGAAAATTTATTTAATGTGATGTTAATGAAAATTGATTTCATGTGATCTTTGTGAATAATTTTTTTATTTTTTATTTTTTAATTAGGTTTGGGCTTATGAACTTTAATTTGCAACTTGGTATGCCTTATAAGTCGTATTAGATTTTTTAGTTTTTTTATAATAGGTCAGGCTATACCTATAAATCAAGTCTTTAATGGGTTAATAAGCCAGTATAGGCTCTAAATATTTTACATAGGCTTACGCTATCAAAGTCAAAGCCTGGTCTAACTTGACCCATTTATACCCTAGCTGTGACGAAAAACATCAACATAAAGGGACAACAAACTTCACAATTAAAAAGAAACATGAAACAATCAGAGACAAATGTCTAAACTCATTTAAATGACATTGGATCCACACAAATCATTTAATCAATGTTTAGATATTTTAAAAAATTTAAAAATACAAAAAAAAAAGAATTTGTTAATGAATATGTACAAGAAATTTTCATACTCCATATATATATATATATATCTTCATTGAATTTTCTCTTTGACAGTTTCCACTAATTAATCGTCAAAATTCTCATTCCTGTTGTGAAATCAAATACAAATAACACCAAGAAACAATTCAATTCCATTACCAATAGCAACTGTAGCTCTACATTAATATATTTTTTTTAAAAAAATAAACGTAAAACAACACTCCATTTTTCAAAAGAAATAAAATCATTAAATACAACCACACAAAAAAAGTTGTAAATAAAAAAAAGGGACATAAATTTCGCTCATGTTAGAAACACCCAATAAACAATTATGATCAGCAAAGACAAAGAATTTCTTTTACAAGGTTCATAAATGTAAATCAATTTTTCTCCATCGGATAATGTAATTACCAATGCATATTCCAAGAACATGTATCCATAAAATCTTGAGAAAGGAACGAAATATCGTACCTTGTCGCAGAATGGCTAGGTTTCTGGTGGTAAGTTCGAATAAGAAAAAAAGGTTAGAAGAAAACCCTAATTGAAAAAAAAATGAAAGAAGAAGAATAAGAAATTAAGAAGAAAGCACTCTGTTATCTGGTCAAACACGCAAAGTAGCTCCAAATCTTCACACTGTTACAATTTTAGTTAGGGTCCAATTATCATTATTTATATAATTATACATAATAAATAAAATTTATTAAAATGTAGCTGGGGCCCAAACCCTACCTAAGTATAACGTGGCTACGCCACTGGTTATTGCCTATTGAGAATCTCAATTGTCCATTTTATTTATTGGAGAATGTTATATTTACAAATTTTTTGTTTACAAACTCTTACAAACTAAACTATGTCTAACCGGTCATACTTTAATCAAGAGTGTATGAGCGGTCATACTTAGTGTAATTTGTAAAAAAAGTTTGTAAACATATCTTTTCCCTTATTTATAACATGTAAATATAATTTCTTAAATTACTCTTTATTGAATAATCTCTCTTTTTTTGTTAAAGTTAGTTAATTAATTATATTTATTATAATTTATTTACATTCCATACTATAAATTATATATTTTTGTACATGTTTTGAGACTCTTAAAATGATTTAAATTTTTTATGACACCTAATCCACTTAAAGTCACAACATGTATTGGCTAGTTTTTACCGTTTAAATTAGATTTGTGTTTTTCTTTATAGATAATAAACTATCTCCTGAAACTTCAAGATTTGGAAAGAGTATACAGCATGTTTTGAAAAAAAATTATACTATCAGAGAAAAAGAAAATTCTCAAAACACCTTCTTTTCAAACCCAAAATAATATTAGTTTTGGGTCATATGAAGTGATTTTATTTCGTATAACAGCATAAACACTTTTCTCATTAAAATATCACTAATAGAACCAGTTTCACATTGATAATGTGAAATATATCTCGAAAAAATCACTCCTTTTAGGGCAAATTCGAAAATAATTTCCATAAAAAAACGCAACCTTAATATGTTTTCTTATTTTCAATATAGATATTGTCATGTGACAGGATGTACATAATCCAAATTCCATATCCACTTATCTTTTAATTTTTTTAGTCGTCACATTGTAATTAATCCACCAATCATTAATTGATTTTAACACCTTAATTCCTCACTAGTATTATAAAAGGGAAATATTACTCTCCTTTTACATGAGGTAACTTATCTCATTTTCTCTCACTTCGATTTTCGCACCCCACTTTTTTCTTCTTTTTCTTTTTTCTTGTAATGGTGAGACCCACCCATTTTCTCTCTACCACATAAGATAACTATCTTATGTGGAAGGAGATTAATAAAACCCATTATAAAATTGATTTAGTGAAGAAATAAGAGAGGATGAAAAATATAAACTAACAGAGAAGACAAAATGGAAGTTATTGATTACTGTCTATATTTTAAGTTCGACCTGAGTCGCCTGACGATTATTTAAATTAAGATTATACAAAATAATATAATTAAGATTGTTTCTTTTTAAATAAAATATAAAAGTTTTGAAATATTCTCTTCTTAATAATAGTTATTATCCCAACAATAATAAATCAAACAAAGTCTTGTCTTATGATTTGTTTCGTTGTTATGGCTGGTATGAAAAAGGAAACCGCTATTTAAGCTCTGGTTTAACTTTAATGATGAACTAATATGATTAGCTAAGCCTTGTGCATATGGTTGGTGGTTTGATACTTTTTGTTTTGGGACCATGTAATTCTATCATTTTCCATCACAGTTTGATGCATATATGTTAAAAAGCAGTTTGGTTTGCATACCCCATAAACTTTGAATTCTTTCATTCGATTTGTTGGTGTCTCTCCTATACGAGTTTAGGTTGTTGTTTGAGTTGTTTGGCTAGGCTATGCATCAAGTCATATTTTATAGCTTATTTTCGCATGCTGTCGTGGTTTTTGGCCATTTGTGCTTTCCCACTCATAAGTTAAACACATCAGAAAGCGTATTTCATTGTCTAAAAAGATCAAAGGCTGCGTGGAAGTTTTACACATTCAAAAGTACCTGGTCGTCTAAGCCTGGAGCAAACACACAGAAAATTAATATGGATAGTGAAGATATATATTCTCATGAATCTGTTTGTGACCATTGTTACTAGAAATATAAATAATCACATATGCATATACTATCCACTTAAGTGATACTGGCAAGCATAGTTTGGATAGAAAATGTAGGCTCATAGCAATAGATTAAAACTAACAAAAGCCCGAAGCCTACATCAGCAATTTTTATTTTTGGAGACAAAAAGTAGATCCTACAATCTTATTTGATCACTCCATCAGTGACCAGCTGATTACAAACAACATCCTCTTCTTCTTGTCGTTCTTAGGGTAACAGCACTATTTTTCTTGTTGATCCCAACAGCTTGTTTTTTATTGCAACCTGCAGCCTTACGCCTTTTGGATTGCTGATGAGTTTCTGCTTTATCTTGACTATTGCTCTCACATAAATCACCTTCCATCTTCTTCCGCTTAAGTAGCTTCGTGAATCCTTCAAGTGCCTCCTCAGCATCTTCGCTCTTCATCAATTCCTCTGCCACTTGTGCAGGGGTTATCTGTGTCTCCTCTATTAGCCCCTCAATCTCCCCAAATAGTTGGTGGTCAGAGGAAATTTCCAAGTAATTTGAGGCCAAAAGCTTGAACCCTTCGTAGGTGCAGTATGACATGTGAATGTGCATGTCCATCCTTCCAGGCCTCAACAGAGCTGGGTCTAGTCTTTCCTTGTGATTTGTGGTGAATATGATGATTCTCTCGTCTCCACAACTAGACCATAACCCATCTATGAAGTTCAGTAATCCAGACAAAGTCAACTGCATCCATCCATCAAATCCATGATGAGCCCATGACCAATTTTACCATTCAAACAAAATTAATGATAGAAATGTCATTGTAAGAACAATATTGAACTGAAAAATAAGTGTATTTTTGTGTGTGAGAAATTACTAAATTAAATTGTGTGTAAATTATATGTGGAGGTGAGATTTCTCATGAACACCTTCCACCAAAAATTAATAATAATAAAATAACAACGACACCATAATGCTTCACACGGAGGATCGTCTTTTGTGTCATCCACCGACCACCATCCAATAACATTTAACAACGACCTCCGAACAACAGGTACTGTGTACACTTCCTGTGGCCATTTGTCAAAAAGAAAACAACAAGGACGAGTAAAAGAACAATGACGTGTCACGTGCGTGACCAAATTGCGTGGATTGATAGCGAAATGCTTTTTTGGATCTTCGAAAGTGACGATTTGATGCCTATTGCTGATGATGATATGGCAAATGCTTTTGAGGAATTCAATTTAACTTTCCTGAAAACTAATAAATTATCACCAAAACCAAATTTCTTAACCAATTATTAAAGTGCACGGTGGTCCACTGTCCCCACATACCAATTCAGGGTAAGCTTTTAAAAACAGGACTTTTCCACTCGCAAGAGAAAAAAGGAAAAAAAAGTTTCCTCACAAACGAGAAAATGACTCTAAAGACATGGTAAAGTAATGAACCTGTCAACTTCTAAAACAAAAGGACGAGCAAGAGAATATATATATATATATATATATATATATATATATATATATATATATATTGGTACACTACAAGAGAATATATATTGGCCTGTACTATTTTTAAAAATATAATAAAGCCTATTTTGTACAACAGTTGTAAAAATTGTAACTTTTTTTTTTAGAATTAAATTTAGAAACATGTATAAGTTATTTTGATTTTATATTTTGATTTTTAATTTTCTAAATAAAAAAAATATAAAAAATACATATTTCTTTAACTATTCTATAAAACACAAACACGATTTGAATGTGATTGGCTTGGGATTTGGAAAACAACCATTTTAGGTGAAGAACTCTTGGCATTTTACTATCATAAATAGACGAGTCATTAATAGACACATATATCAGACAAATGAATTAAAAAGTAATCAGGATACTTGGCATTTAAGGAAAATCGAATTTACCTGTTTAAGTAAAAACATTGAAGAGGGTATGATAGTTATTTAGAATTACCAACCTGTACATCAGCTTGTTTACGTCCATCTCCATGCCTACGCTCAGGAAGATCCACACTGCAATCAATGTCTTCAATGACTAAAATGGACCTATTTGCTGTAGCCAGAAGCAGCTTTCTCAGGTCCGAATCCCTTACTATGTTGCCAAGTTGCAAGTCAAAGATATCAAACTTCAAGTGATTAGCCATGGCAGCGATCAAGCTAGATTTGCCAGTACCCGGAGGGCCATACAATAAGTACCCACGTTTCCATGCCCTCCCAACTTTCTTGTAAAAGTCCCTTCTCTTCACAAACCTATTTAGGTCCTCCATGACCGCATTCTTCAGCTCTGACTCCATCGCCAGTGTCTCAAAAGTCGATGGGTGCTCGAGGTTTATGGAGTCCCATTTGACCCCACTATAACAATAGGAGGTATTCAAGGTATGCATCTTCAACACCCTTTCCTCATCCTTCATCTCCTTTGCTTTCTCAAGAATGAAGGGCAGGTAAGATTCCAAGACCATTTCCTTGTGCTTCTTGTGGAAGCTCAGCTCAAAATATCGCTTTTCCGACCTTACAGAGATACTATTATGGTCGTTGGGGGAGTTGTTCTTCTCTGATTCTGCGCAGTTGAATCTCCATTTGAGAGAAACCCCTTCATAGGAATCAGTTAGTTTTTCACCTTTCTCTAACCGAATGGTCAATTTTTTCTCCTTTGGACTCTTGCTGATCTTGAGCCTTTCATTAGCGGGGCTCACTTTGGTGGAGAGGTAAGCCTCTGCAGCATCATAGACTTGGTTTCGAGCTATTCCACTGGACTCTTCGATGATGAGTGTGAGAGTAGGGGAGCGAGGCTTGATGAGGTAGCGGAAGGCATTGGAAAGATGGCCACGAATTGGTTGAGGTATGAACTCGTTGAACATGGAACGCAGAAGCATAATAGAGGCACTCATGGAGGCATAAGCCGAGAAAATTGAGGATGGAGAAGTCATGTCTTTGGGGGAAAACATTATTGTGGGGTTAATGGCACAGAGACAAGACAGGGAAATTGAAGACAGAGGAAGGACTATTGTACCTAACGTCGAACTGTTCTATCTTAATTTTCTCATTACATATGTTGCTATTTATGGGGAAATCACAAGGTGCGTGTATGTGCGGTAATACTTTTACTATGAATTTTCGCAAGGGAAAAAGTGTGTCATTACACTTATTTTTTCACTCTCAAAAAGATAAGATTTATATTTTCAAAACTTTTTTTCTCATGTTTTTTTATGGTTTATCTTTTTCTCTTATTTAAAAAATACATATTTTTTCCTTTTCAAAAATATAGAACACAAAAGAAAGAATTATATTTGTAAATAAAATATTATGTATTCCCAAAAATATATTAGATCACACTATGTATTTCAAGAAATATATAGTATAATTTATAAAAATTTGTAAACGGAATTTTCTCTTAATATAAATATTAAAAAAATTCTCTATTCACGTTATATATTATAAAAAAATATATAATATAAATATGACCATGAGACTTAACACTCGCTGGGAGAGCCGTGGAATCCTATTGTGTGAACCTTTTCCTTTTTGTTCCTTTTCTTTTTAATAGCGTCATTTACACGTTTTCTCACTTCGTCTTTTAATGGACAGGGTTATTGACTATTGTGAATATATAATTTTAATTTCTTAAATTACTCTTCATTGAATACTCTCTTTCTTTTTTTGGTTAAAGTTAGTTAATTAATTATATTAATTTTATTTTATTCACATTCCATACTATAAATTATAATTTTTTTATGTTTTGAGACTATTAAAATTATTTAATTGTTTTTATGGCACCTAATCCACTTAAAGTCACAACATGTAATAGTTAGTTTTTACCGTTTAAATTAGATTTGTGTTTTATGTTATAGGAAACTAATATTTCATATTATAGATACCGTTTAAATTAGATTTGTGTTTTATGTTATAGGAGACTAATATTTCATATTATAGATAAAAAGTACGTGAGGTTCACTTTTTTAAAAATATAAATAAATAAATAAGTGAATCTTATATACTTTAAATCTGTAATATGAGATAATGTCTCCTACAACATGAGACTAATATTTCCTTAAAACTATCTCATGAAACGTGAAGATTTGGAAAGAGTATGCAGGATGTTTTAAAAAAATTTACATTATAAGAGAAAAAGAAAATTCTCAAAACACCTTTGTTTTTTTTTAAAAACCCAAAAATAATATTAGTTTTGAGTCATATGAAATATTTTTAGAAAATAATTTTCTCATTTTACATGAGAAAATTTTCTCATGCTACACTCACAATACATAAGTGGATCTTATCTCGACTTTTTTTGTCTTTTCACCTTTAGGTGGATCCCATTGATGTATTGTGAGTGTAGCATGAAAAAATTTTCTTATATAAAATGAAAAAATTAATTCCCAATATTTTTATGCATAAACACTTTTCTCTTTAAACTATCACTCATAGAACCAGTTTTAAATTGATAGTGTGAAATATATCTCCAAAAAATTACACCATTAGGGCATATTCGAAAATAATTTCTATAAAAAACCACAATCTTAATATGTTTTTTTATTTATTTTCGATATAGATATTGTCATGTGCCAGGATGTCCGCAATCCAAATTCCATATCTAATTATCTTTTAATTTTTTTAGCGTCACACTGTAATTAATCCACCAATCATTAATTGAATTTAACATCTTAATTCCTCACTAGTATTATAAAATTGATTTTAAAATTAAAGATGGATGATTTCTAATTTCCTATTAGTCAAGAAATAAGAGAACATGAAAAATATAAACTAATGGAGAAAGACAAAATGGAAGGACAGTTAGCATTGATTACTGTCTTTATTTTAAGTTCGGCCTGACGATTATTTAAATTAAAATTATACACAATAACATACTTATGATTGTTTCTTTATAAATAAAATTAGTGAATTATCCGTGCGATGCCCGGGGAGAAAAAGAACAAAATATTTATCGTCCGCCGTGGTTGGTTAATCGCATTGCAAACCTTATACTTATAAAAACCTGTGTTATTATCTTATTCTATATTTCAGGTGGAAAAAATTACAGCATTGACATAGAACTTTGCAAATATCAATCATAAACAAAAATCTGCTATCGAAAGTGATCAATATTATACAAATCAAATACAATTATCTACTCGATAAGTTATGCAAACCAAAAGAGCACTAACAGTACTTCTCTGCCTGAATCGCAAAATGACATGCATACTTTAAGACTCTTCCTGAATCGCAATAACAACGCCAAGAATATTATAAGTCAATTTTTTTTTTTTTGGTAGGCTATTATAAGTCAAATAATTAAACTTTTTATTAACGTAGACATTTACTTAGTTTTTATTATACGTCAAATGAAAGCTAGATAAAATCATCGGACATTATAAAGCCAATAATGATTGCGAAATATGATTTATCATTTACGTAGACATTTACTAACGTAGACATTTAATTTCAATAATTTATTCACATTTAATTTCGCTAAAGAAATAAAAATAAAATAAGAAGGATATCCAAAGGATACATAATAAAAGTCATACATAAAATAAAAAATAAAAAAATAAATAAGAAAAGGAAAGAATATATAATAATATATTTTTTCCGCTATTATGGAGCCACAATTGTGTGATGCATATTCAAATAAAAGAAAAAGAAAAAAAAGGAAGCTTCAAAATTGAAAAATCAAGAGAGGGTAACTCATATCTTCTTCAGTCTTTCACAGCTTACAACAGCAAGTTTAGCTCTTCTCTGAAGATCTGCAAACTTCACATGCGCTTTCAAATAGTATGATAGTTGAAAGTGAACTCACCATAAGGACGACAATTGTTCACTTGTTTCCTCGCATTGAACATTGAGGATATATGCTTCCAAGCTCGTTTGCTGAACAAATGATCATCAAGTCTACTTCCATGACCAACCCGCTCTAATAAAAGATAAACAAAATATCGATCCATCTCAGGTTCAAGATTGATTGCAAGAGATGAATTGGAAGAATCGAAAGAAAAATATGAGAGAAGTGGGAAAATAAAAAAACCATAACAGATGTAGATCAGATCTAAGAAAAATATCCTATGATTTAACCTTTAAACTGTTTTCACTTTAAAGCCATAACAGATGCAGATCTATCCACGCAAATCTTTGAACGCAAAGCTTCGAACATTATTCAATAAAAAAAAGTTCAGATTCACAAATCCAAAAGGAAGAAAGAACAATGAGATGCAGTGAGAAAATTTTGTTACGATTTAAAAAAAAAAAAAATCTTACCGTTGCACTGAGAAAATGAGATGTGGTGGCAGTATTATGAATCCTTCCATCCTGAAAAATGAATAAATCAGTCAGTATAAAATTTATGAAAACGAATTCATAAGGTTTGTTCTTAAAGAAACAGAAAATTATACCAATAGAACAATCTCTACACACATGAACGAAAAAAAATGCAAGCAAGACAAAAAGAAGAAGCAACACTTCCCTATTTATAGGCAAAATCGTAATTTATTTATTTAAACCAAAAAATTAGCTTGTAGAATACACTTCACCATTACCAATGCAAAAAATAGTGGAGGGAACTTAATTGTTAGGTGACTGATTTCAATTTCAATTAATACACTTCCCATCCATTTCAAATTTCAATTTTGAATTTTGAATTGAGAACATCATTAATACAGCTGACTGCCACCAAGTATTTTATAATGATTTAAAAGAAACTCTCCCTCCTTTGTAGAATTTTTTTATTTACGAAATAAAAAACATTTATAAAAGAAGTAACTTTTCAAACTATCTCCAGTGTGAACACAAAGCTGAGAATTAAGGAGAATGCGACACCTCAGCTAATTTTCAAAAGTTTGGTTCATATAAAAGTTTTGAAATATCCTATTCTTAATAATTACAAGTTAATATTTATGCATATATCTACATATTTAAAATATTGGATAGAGAGGAATTTAATTGATTATTTTAAAGAAATAAAATACTGGGTTTGATTAAATTAAATTACACAATTTTTATTCGTTTATTTATTTCTTAAAACATTCATCATCAAGTGATAATGAGCACTACTGTAATTAATTATTAATTAATATTTTAAATAACAAATGATTAACATGATGAATAAGGAAACGATTAAATTGATGGGTTCAATAAGCAAAAATTTACTATTTTGCTGGCTTTTTTTCTTTTTTGGAGTGCACTGAACTGAATGTGGAAAGTCTTACATTAAGATGCCTTTGCCCCCAACTGATAAGGGGCTATTTGATACAATCACCGGTTCAGAAAATATTATTTACGTTAACATAATCTCTGATTTTTTTTTAAATAAAATTTTAAATGTATTAAAAAATATAAAAATAAAAAAACTTCAACTTAACATAAAAAATAATTTCTAATACTTTTTTCTTTTCTTTAATCAAGCTGATTTGTTGTATAGTATCATAAAATATCCAATAAAATATATGGCATCTCATTTTATACCATCATATTCTATTCATTTTCATTTCATCTCTTATTATATATCCAAACAAAACTTAATTTAATCAAGTTGTGGACAGAAACGTCCAAACAGGTCCGCCGTTGGTTTGGTATGTAAGTAAAATTTAGATTTTTGAAAAATTGATATTTTGAATTCTATTACTCATATTTTGATATAAGGATTGTGAAAATTTTTCTAGAAAATTCTGATTCCCGGAATTTTATTATATGAAGCAAAATGCCATCCATCTTGGATTCCGGAGGTTTAAAAATTTCACCAATTTTTCAAGTCTAAAATACTCTCATTTTGCTCTCTCTGTCTCTCCCTCTCCATTTTCATTTCATTTTCATCAATCTTCTTCTTCGTCATCTGCTACTCACAAAACAAAACACTACTAGTCTACTACTACTGGGGTAACATCCTCTGCAATTCATTTTCGTTTCATTTTGTTTCCCTCAATCTTCTTCTCAACCTTATATCTTTTTTTTAAAAAGAGATTTAAAGTCTTAATCTTATACCCATCCTAATAGAACTAATCGCGAACGATGAATTCAATTAAATATTTCAAAAAAAAAAATAAAGCAAAATTTCTGATAGTAATCGACATGTCTGTAAAAAATAAAACATTGAGACCAGGAGCTTACCAACTTCATTTTCTTTTTTCTTTTTTTTTTATGAATTTTTTAATTTCACTTCCCTATCTTGTTCGTCCGAGATAATGAAGAAGCAAACCTCCTCATCAAAATAACAAATACTTGTGGTGAAATGAACTGAGGATTCTCTTGCCTGGATGTAAGATGAGAGAAATGGAAAACCTGATCTGAACGAAAATGGCGAGAGGATAAAATAAAACTCAAGTGAGGGAAAAAAAATAAATCGAGAAAGTCTAATGAGAACGCCGGCGGGGTGAGGTTGTGCCTCCAAAGTTGTTTGGGTTGCGCTTGGTTTGCATTGGGAAAAAGATGGAGAAATTGGACAATGATGTTGTGGGTTTGAGATTGAAGGAGGTTGCTCTTAACTCTTAGGTGGCGTTTGGTTGAGGAGAAATTTTTTGAATACTAGGGAAATGAAATTGATAGGGAAATGGTTAGAAACTGAGTTTGATAGGAAAATGTAAAAAAAGTTATTTGGTTGAGTAAAATTTTACCAGGAAAATTAAGTGAAATTTGTGAAGAGTGTGTTTGGTTGAATATAAAATAATGATGGGTAACTATTCTGAATTTACGAAACTATCCTTTTAAACATTGCCTTTTTTATTTTTTATTTTTTTTAATTTTGAAACCCTCAGCCTTCACCACACACTACCGTCATCCTCCTTCTCTTCACCACCTCATCGTCCCTCCAAAGCCCATCATTCCACCATGACCGCTGCACCCAAACCACTACCCCACCTCATCGTCCTCCTTCCATCAACCCACCACTAACAGCCTTTACTTTATTTTTATTTTTTGTGAACCCACAACCACACCGCCGACCACCATCTCCATCCAGCCACCACCGTTCAGCCCCCCATCCTATCTTCATCTTCAACAGCCCATCACTGCCCCTCCTCTTCTCCTAGCCAGACAAACCAGCCATACCCCCACTCCAGCCAACCGATCCATCTCCAAACCAAGATAATATCAGAGGGTATTTTCGGTTGATTTAAAATTGCCTTTTGCAATTTAGACGGCTTTCCACCAAAAACCACGTCCGAGTTCTCTTTCTAAACAGTGCCAATTCCCTGCTTTCATCGACCAAATGGGAAATGCCATGCAAATGGAATAGATGGGCATCGTTGCCAAATCCGTCTACCAAACAGAGACAAAGTGGATGCCCAAGTTCATTTGCATGGGGAAATTATAGAAACTCCTCAACCAAACAGCACCTTAAGGACGTCTTTGGTATAGGTTTTCATTTGAATTTGATGGGAAATATGGATGGGTATTGAAAAAGATCATGTTTGGTTTAAGTTTTGAAAAAAAAAAACCCAGATAAATAGGAAGCCTAGGCAATTAGATTTGTTTTTTTTTTTTTGTTCAAACTAACTATTCACAAATACCACTTTGAGTGTGGTATTTTAGGATAAGTGGAGAAAATGAAACTAAGTTATTGTGGACTCTTATTTTTAGGTAGTGGTTTGTTTAAAAAATATTGATAATTAGGGTATTTTGATCAATTCAACCAATTTTCCCATCACTATTTTACATTCAACTAAATATAAATTTTACAAATTAAAATAAATTTTCCTCGTAAAATTTTGATGAACCAAACATCTTTTTTTTTTAACTTTTTCATCTAACTAACTTACCTTCCTACCATATTCTCATTAATTATGTTTCTCCGGTAAAAAAATATATCTCCTCTACTAAACACCTCATAACAGAGTGTGGGACCCGATTTGGTGGTGAGTTTTGGGGACTTAAATTTGTAAAATCACAACAATAATTCATAATTTAACAAATATAGAATCAGTAAACTTGAGCCAACATTCTTAAGAATATTTTGACCTACCAAATAGTCTTTTGGTAACATTATCGGTAAATTCATTTTCCCAACATATTTTTAATAATCATGATTCTTGAAACTAAAAAAATTTCTTTTATACTAAATGTTCTCCCCAAAAAAAGACATAAAGTTGGGGTTTGATTTTTCTCATGTTGGATGAAATAATTTATCTCATGCAACACACATATGGGTGGGACCACTAAGAAGCAGAGAGAAAGAAAAAAAGTGAATCTCATCTATTTTTTTATATGTTCTATGAGACAAATTACATCGTAGAAATACAATTCCCATAAAATTGTGCACGAAATTACCTAAAAAGGCGAAAACCTTGAACACCAACTTTATGAGCATAAGGTTTTATAAAGCTACTCATGTGAATTTGGCCACTTCTCTGACATCCCATGAAGAATTTTTCTTTTATTGATCAAATTAAAGAGAAAAATAACTTCGTCAGTCAATCTACACATAAAATAGATTTTTTTTTATACTTGAAAAGAACTTTATAATGCACAGACATTTTTTTGTATCTATTTCTTTTTTATTAGCACAGAAATAAAAAATCATTCAGAATTCTGCTTGGAAGTAATTTTTGATAATATCATATCCCGCCGGTAATCTGGAATCATGATAAATTTTATGGATTCAAATTTCATGTTCTCTAGTTTTTTCTTTTTCCGTTTGTTTTTTAATAAAGATTCTTTTTAATTTTAAAATAACTTCATAAAATTGTATTAAATAAGAAAGAAATTGATTCTAAATACTGTAGAATAAGTTCGGGGTTCTTGATTTCATTGGAGAAGCTATGAATAAAATAAAGAGAAATCAATGTCATGTTGTATGATATTTTTTTTTGTCAAGTAACTCTTATAAAATAGGATGGCCCACCTTGATTTTTTTTTTTTTTTTTGTGTGAGACTCATATCAAATTTATTAGAGTAACATGACACAAGAAATGCCATGTAACATAAGATTTGAATCTTCTCATGAAAAAAAAAATGACTATGTGATCATCTTATTTGATCATAATTACTTATTTAAAAATTATATATTTTTCTATCTTATTATATCATCTTATGCTCAAATAATATAACCACATTATCTTTTTTTCAAATGAAATGATCCAAAATTCTGCCACATGACATTCATTTCTCCCAACAATGTGGTGTCATTCATAACATTTTAGAAGAAGAGTGAAATAACACTACTTATATTTTTTATTATTAAATAAAAATTTATCCGATTCTTACCAAATAACTAAAACTTACTTTTTACTAGTGAGACCTACACAAAATTCCACCCAATAACAAAATATAAAAAAATTATTTTTAACAGTTCTTTACTTATCTTAATAATATGGCCAGAGAAAAAGAAAAAAGGAGATACTAACCTAAAATACAAACCGTTTGATTATTGTGATAGTTTTTTTTTTCTCTTATCTCATAAAAAAAATCTTGTTTTTTTTTTTGTTAAATAAAAAATCTTGTTTTGTATTCTCACTTCAATTTTCATATTCTATTTTTTTTAAAGTAAAGTAGGTCATACCATTTATTCTATGTGTAGGAGATAATATTTTTCTTATGAGACATAAAAAAAATAAAACTCTTTATAATATTAACAAAAAGAGATGTAATTATATCTTTTTCAAAATATTTTTATAATACTTAATATTGTTAACTATTAACTAAAGAAGTAAAATATTGAATGAACAAAATAATATTTGTAGATTAAAAATCATTTGACACTTATTTCATTTAATAATTGAAAAGATTATTAAGATGATATATTAAGAGGATATTTACTACCTTTCAAGAAAAATTAACACATGACCAACGGTTAAATAAATGTGTGAAGAATGATGCTGCAATCTGTGCTTGAATAAAATTTCCTTTATATTTCATTTATTTATTCTTTTGGTAATATTTTACTATAACGACATGTCAGTATCGTGTGCATGAATTGTTACAGAAAAAAATATTAATAAATATTATGTTAACAATTTAAAATATTTTATTTTCTTTATAACAATAGTTTTTTCTCTTTAGAATTCTAGATTTAATAGTTTCATAATTAATCTCATTATAATGTATGAATTATTACAGAAAAAATTATTTGTAAATATTATGCTAATAATTTATAAATATTTTAGTTTTCATTATAAAAATTATTTTTTCTCTTTAGAATCCTAAATTTAATTGTTTTCTAATTACGCTCATCATATATATATATATATATATATATATATATATATATATATATATATATATATATATATATATATAAATACAAACAAAATTAGGGAAAAAACCAGTTAAATTTTTTAGAATAATTAGTTTATGGCATAATTAGTTATTCATTATCAAATTTGCTTTTTGTATAATTATTACTTCTTTAGTCATTTTAAATAAAAGTAAAATAACTCGTAATAAAAATTGATCAATGTTTTGTCTACTCAAAAGTGAAAAAGTACGCACACAAATTATGTTTAAATCTTGACCACAATTTATTTGAAGACAGCTTTTCCAACACGCAACTTTGTTGAATAAAGATACGGCAAGTTGAGTACCAAATTATCAAAATGCGAAAAACTTAAACTCCAACTTTAGAAGAATAAAGTTACTCGTGATTTTGGCCACTTCTATGGCACCCTGAAGAACAGTTTTTGTCCCTTGAGAAAATTGATCAAATTAAAGTGAGGAAAAACTTAATCAGTCAATCTACGTATAAAATAGAGCTTTGTTTTTGGTACTTGAAAAGAACTTGCACAAATTTTTATTTTTATTTTATTTGCACAGAATATTTTTTAATTCCGAATTCTGTTTGGAAGCGATTTCTCATAGGAATCATGACCAATTTTATGGATTCAATTTACATGTTCTCTAGCTTCTTCTTTTTCGTACTTCTGTTTCTCTAATATGATAAATTTTTTGTTAATAATATTCTGTTAAAAGAATAAAATTAAGAACATAAATTGGACAGGAAAATTCGATTGTGGTGAGATAAAGGTCACGTTACATCTGAATGCATGATAAAAAAAATAAGTTAAATGTGCATGGATAAATTTAGGGCAAAAAAATTTAATTATTATATTTTATATTTTAAATAAATAAAATACAAAAATGTAGCAATTTGGAACCTGTTTACAAAAGTCTAGTAATCAGTTGCGAATGGGTTTGTGCGCAACTTGTTGTGCATCATTCTAATGGGTGTGCAACTTGTTCCCTAACGTGCCTAGAATGGTGCACAACTTATCATGCATTGCATCCAAATTAGTGCACAATTCACATTATGGTGTGATGTGGCACAATCCATATCATCCAATTCAACTACGCCTTAACATCTCAACATCCTTATTATCCGCAACCAGCATAGTAATGTATCTTGTATGATCTTGCCATCACTTGAGAAATACGTGAAATAAAAATAATGCATGGAATCAAGATTTTTGTATTTGACGTTAGTTATGTGCGTGAGTACATGTATAAGTAGAAAGAAAGAACAAGATAAGTAAGTTTTATCATGAACTTTGAAAAACTTTAACTTTTAGCTTGGTTGGCCGAATCGGACATTTTTTTTAATTTCACATGATTTTTCAATGGGTTTTGCAAATGTCCTGTAACAGGAACATTCATATATCATGTCACTGAAATAAGTTTTTGTGGGACCCGCTAAATAATAGAAAAAATAAATAAATAAAAAACATTGCACGGAAACCAATATGAGTGCAGGAGCTAAACAAAATTTCCTGTGACATAACTTTTGGTTTTCCCTTTTTCAAAATATATGCGATCGTAAAAAAATTTGGACTATTTTTTTTTTCAAATATTGCTTCCTTGTGTATGTTTGGCACTTTTATCTCAATGAATGATATTTTTTAATTCCTCTTCTTATTTTTCACTACCCAACAATAATAAGTAATTGTGAATCATTATTTCAATAAAGAATGAATAGGAGATTATATTAGCTCAGTTATCCTTTAATTTTTTAACACTGTGTATTACATGTAGTATATAATTATAATGTGAAAAGTTGCTTTTTTTTCTCTCTCTCTCTCCTCATTCATTTCAGCTGATGTGTAAAGTAAAAAGAGAGAGTAACTTTTCATATATAATTATGTATTACCTGTTGAACATAATGTTAAAAATTAAAAGTACACAACTTATGTTCTTTTAAAGGATACACACTAAACTTTTATATAAAATTTATTGAATTTGCGAGAAAGTAAACATATGGGCTCTTTGACCCATTTGGGGTTTTTATCCCTTTAATTTTTCAACCTGGTATTTGATTCATAGTATTTACCATTGGAGTCATTGAGTGACGCGAGGAGAATCCAGCGGCACTGAGTGCCGCAACCCTCCCCCACGTCACTCAATTGTGTGACACCTCCTCCCCTGGGGAACTTATAGGATTGTGTCAAGTGACACAATCTCATTAGACTCGTTACCGTAAAACTTTGAAAAATCATAACTTTTGACTTGGGTATTCAAATCAGATGTTTTTTTTTTATTTCACATAATTTTTTGAGATCTACGCAATGACACTTCATTTGACATATTTTATCTCTCACAAACATAGTTCGAATTTGTAAAAAAGTGAAACTATTGTTGCAAATTTGAATTGTGTTAATGAAAGATAAAATATGTCAAATGAGATGTCATTGCGCAGATCTCGAAAAGTTATGTAAAATAAAAAAAATTATCTGATTTAGATACCTGAGTCAAAAGTTATGGCCTTCCGAAGTTTTACGATAATTGAACTAACGAGATTGTGCACAATCATATGAGTTCCCACGGGAGGGGAGGGACGTCGCTCAATTGAAAAAAAATAAAAAAAAATAAAAGAAAAGAATGGTTGAGTGATGTGGGGGGTGGGTCACGACATTCAGTGATGCCGAATCTCCCTCGCATCACGAAACGTATAAATACCATAAATCAAATACTAAATTGATAAATTAAAACTTCAAAAAAAAAAAAAAATGTAAGGTCAAAGAGGCTAAACATATGCGTTCCAAAAAGAATGAAGATGGCTGAAGACTAGGGGTGTAAATGGGCTGGGCTGGGCTGGGCTTTGGCCATCCTGGCCCAAGCCTACGTCAAAAAAAATTTAGCCTATCTGGCCTACTGGCCTATTAAAGGCTTTATTTGTAGGCCAAGCCCGGCCCATTTTCAAAAATAAGAAAGCCTGACATGGCCTACAGGCCTTGTAGGCCTCCCACTATATATACTAAGCAAAAAAAATAATTGTATAGAGCAAAGAAAGTTCCATTCATGCATGCACTAGTACTTCTCATAAGAAAAAAATGACAAACAAGAAAGAGTCAACATAATACCTCAGCTCTAGAATGTATATCATAGAGGAATAGAGTCAAAGAAATGGGAAAAATAAGAAAAATACAATTACTAGATGCTGAAATAAAGTCTACAAGAGAATGTCATTCATCTAAAAATCTTTAAACCACCATCAAGACAAGGGAAAGAAGAGTATTATTGAAAGATCTTCATCAGTAACATCATAATCCAGCAAGGTACTCATTGTTCCATGGTATTAAGTTGCAACAGCATGTAAAATTTGGAGACATTAGACAAGTTTTCCTTTCATAAAATAAAATAGCACAAAAAGTAAGAGATATTGGTATTTGGCACTTTGTGTCTTTGCCACATAAAATAAATATTATTTTATTATTTTATTTTAATAAATTAAATAGGCCAGCCTACAAGGCTGTAGGTCGGGCTTGACAAAATTGGCCTATGGCCTATTTATTAAAAAAGCTATTTTATAAGCCTAAGCCTACTCTACTTTTCTGAAAGGCTGGGCCTGGGCTGGGCTCAATGTAGGCCGGGCCGTAGGCTGGGCTGGGCCAGCCTGGCCCATTTACACCCCTACTGAAGACACACATTAATCGTGTACAGAAACAGGTTCTAATGCGCAAAACAGTGCACAATTGATTTAAATACTTTTGAGATAGTTGTTAAATTGCTATATTTTCATATATATTTTTATTTAAATTACAATTATTAATTTTTTTTTTGCCATAAATTTATTTCCAAAGATTTTGCTAAGAATGTTCATTAACTAATCCAAACCGATTCAAACCGCGATAACCGAACTGAAAAATTGAAAATCGAATAACCCAAAATAAAAAAAAAATCGCAAATTTTAATTGGATTGGATCGGTTTTCGGATTGATTGATGAAAATCGATCTAATCCAAACTGATCCAATATATTAATTTCCCTCGACCTATTTGGGTCTTTTCCCAATCATAGTCCTAAAATTTCTAAACCCAAGATCCATTCACCCATCAACTAAAAAAAATCTAATCACATCTCATTAACAAAATTTCATTTGTGTTGAGCTTCATATCTCATTGTAAAAAAAAACTATATTATCGTTTAATGATGTTTTTGTATTTTAAAAAAAAAATTACAAAGCCAATATATAAAAGATGTTATTTGCACAATAATCATGAAACAAATTTTAAGATTTTCAAAAAATCGAAAACCGATTCAATCCAAACTGAAAAAAATTGGATTGGATCGGATCGGATTTGAAAAAAAATTCAAACCGAATGGATGATTACATAATCAAACCAAAAAAATTGGATCAGTTAATTTTTACTTTCAAAACCGATCCAATCCAGACCATGAACAGTTCTGCAATAAAGATCGAACAGTCATTAAAACCAGAAGCAGAGTCCCTCAGCATTTTTCAAGCAGAGTCCCAACCAATCTGCGCTTGACACGCACCTGTTTCAGGAGGAGGATTTTTTTTCACTTTTGCACCAAAGAACCACCCAATTTTTGATGGTCCGAATCATACGAAATTTACTCGATCACTCAGAATATTCCGCGATCCATATCGAGTCTCTTTATGAAGCATTTTATAATAGTCCTTGCAAAACCTTAAACTACAACATTCTAGCTGTAACGAACTTGATGTTTTGAGCACTTTACAGCTAACATGCATATGCTGCATAACCAGTAATCATAATTTGTGAGTATTGTTAATGAATGTTCGGCAAATTTTGTGAGTTTCGATACAATGAATTCTTATAACAAATTAATAATTAAAAACTTCCTCTGTTGTTGTTTAATGTGTTTCAATATTTTATGCATGCACTTTCATCTGCCTATTTTTATGAGCATACATTTTGGGGCATTGGCAAGTAACCCATATTTTACTGGTTCTGATACGCTTACTAACTTTCGGCGTGTTGAATTGATAATCTGTTCACTTTGATTATTATAAAATGGCATGCACAAATATGACCAAACTTTACTGTTTTGCAGCAGTCATGAGCAGAAGCCTCTAGTAGACTGATTTATCAGTAATTTCAACTCAACCCAAAAATAAAAAAACAAGAATAGGGGGGAAGGACTGGCAAGGACATTGTCCTTGTATACCGTGACTACTGTCCCACTCTTGTTTGGTCAGCTTCCATTTTCAACAATGATTTATTATTTTAATTTTTGGAGATATTCCAATTATTTCATCGATATATAATTAATCATATTTGGAACTAGTTCAGAATTAAAATTTTAAATTATAAAAATAATATTTAATTTCTGGGAAATGTTTTTGTTATGTAACATAACATAAAAACAAACTTCTTACTCTCACAAAAGGAAGAGAGAGGAGAGAGAATACGAAAAAGAGAACAAATTTTAAATAGGTCCCATATAAAATTTATATGTGTAGGAAGATGATTTTATGTTATGTAACATAATAAAAATAAAGCCCTTAATTTCCTCACATCAACTAAGTACTATCATGCTTAAAATGCCATATTAAAATGACAAAAAAAGACTTCAAAGTTACTTAATTGACATATCTTTGTCTCATTCAACGAAGAGGAATGGCGTCCAATGTAAGATGCTTTTATGTAAATAAATCACGGGGCCTATAGTCCCCAATTCCCTCCTCACATGTTCAGTAAAAGTGAGAATATACGAAATAGAGAAAGAAAGTGATACTTTATAATGTATCTACGTATCATTCGTGTCCTGGTGCACTGTTATTTTTTATTAATTTTAATTTGTTTAATTTTTATCTTCTGAAATACACCTTAATTAAGTGTATCGTGTACAAATGAGTGGGGTCCAGCTTGTCTATTTAATGTCTTCATAATTAGTACCGATTGTTATTTGTTTACGAATGCTGCCCATGAGAAGTTAGACCGGATAGGTTCTCGGTGGGCTTTAATAATGTATTAGTTAAGTAGCATTTCTCTACATGAAATACAGTACGTGGCAATGGATAATTGAAGAACACAGAATTCCATAGAAAAGAGACACTAGTTGAATCAAAAGAAGTAACTTTAGCTTCTGAACTCGTTGTCATTCTGATTCTATTGTCGGTTTCTTTTGCCAACCTATTTGAGTTACTACTTGTTTATTTTAAAGAATGAGACACTAGTTGCTGTATATATATGAAGAAGAAATGCATATCCGAATCACTTCATGACAACGTTGATAAGGACTGATCAAAATCACAATCCTGACCTCAGAAAGCCATAAAAAAAACTTGCCAAACTAGTCAGACCTTGCAGTTCTTTGGGTTGTCGTCATGATTTTATTTTATTTTTCATTATGATGTTTTTTAATTTTAAAATAGGTAAATAAATTTGTACCAAATAAGAAAGAAATTGATTCTAAATACTGCAAAAGAAGTTGGGGGTTCTTGATTTCAAAATAGAAGCTACGAATAAAATAAAAGTGTCTATCATTTTAAGGATATAAAATTGAGTCATTTTAAGTGAGAGAAAAAGATAGATAAAAGAAGAGAGATTGAATAAAAAAATATAAATGTGTGAGTCTCATCTCTTTGTGAGAGTGAAAGAATATAAGTTGTGTCATTTAAAAAGACAAACACTTTTTCCATAAAACAATGTCATGTCATTGACATAACATTATTTATAAGATTATATATTCTTTCACAATGTTTTTTAATATACTTTTTTAACGAGACCTACACAAAATTTCATCCAATAATAAAATATAATACTAACAGTTCTTTATTTATTTATTTTAGTTAACCCAATTCTAATTATTATTTTTTGAGGTGAGTTAATTTTTTTTTAATATAACCATAAGCTTCGACGCTTTGAAGCGGCTATGAGATTAATCCGGAGTACGGAAAGGTCAAAGATTAAGATATTTAAATCTCTCCTAAAAGTGACCTGTGAAAATCGAACTGAGATATTTTTCTTTATTTAAACTCTTTGAGCTTAGCTTTCTTGTTACCAACTGAACTATTATCATTTAATGTTATTTACTTATCTTAATAATATGGTCAGAGAGAGATAGTAACCTAAAATACAAAAAGTTTTGTAGTTTTAACAAAAAGAGATGTTATATCTTTTTTGAAATATTTTTTATAATACTTAATAATGTTAACTATTAATTGAAGAAGTAAAATATTGAATGTAATAAAATAATATTTCAAGATTAAAAATCATGTAGTACTTATTTCATTTTATAGTTGAAAAGATTATTAAGATCATGCATTAAGAGGATATAATGTTACCGTTCAAGAAAAAATCACTACAAAAAAATGTGTTATTTGTGGAGGTTATTTATTGGAGGTCATTAAAACCTCCAAAAAAAAACACAAATTGTGGGGGTTTTAATGAACGCCATATCATATTTTTATTTTAGTCAAATTTTGTAATTTGTGGAAGGTTTTGACAACTATAATAATTTTGTAATTTTAAATACTTTTGTAACTTTATAAGTATTAAAAAAAATTAGTTTCGTTTGACCACTACAACTTCGATGGCCGAATTGTGCCTTCTCTCTTCAGACTACTCACTCTTCTACGCCAAAACCAAACCCCTCTTTTTCTCAGCTCCCTCTAAACCATTTTAACTCCAATTTTCGTGCCTCGATCCTTCGGCTTCTTATTCTCTCTCTAACCTTAAGAACGTTCATGGCTCAGACTTCGGTTTGAGCTCAGCAAGAAGAAGATAACACTGTCATCGTCGAAGACGACGAAGAAGAAGAAGGTTTCAATGAAACCAAAGATGCTGAGAGCGACAAAGAAGTAGAAGGTGATTTTGTTGAACCACCTGAAGATGTGAAACTCTTTGTTGGGAATTTGCCTTACGATGTTGATAATCAGAAACTGGCCATGCTTTTCGAGCAAACTGGAACAGTTGAGATTGCAGAGGTGAATGTCTTTTTCTTTTTTTCTTTTTAACCTTTCGATTTTCAATTGGTGTTTATGGTTTTGTGTTAGATCTGAAATGAAAGTGTGGTGATGCTTGTGATTTTGTTAGGTTATTTATAATAGGGAATCTGACCACAATCGTAGGTTCGCATTTGTAACCATGAAGCTGAGAAGGCTGTGGAGAAGTTCAACCTTATGTAAGTTGATATGATTAGTTTGGTATTAGGTTTGCATTTGAATTTTCATATAAAACTGTGTAAGCTGGAGAAATATATTTCTAATTGTGTTTTGTGTATTGATTGTGGACATCGTGTTTGATGAAATGTGAAAATGGCAAATTATTGGATGTTTTTATATATTATGGGATGAGCTTAAGCTGTTTGATGAAATTTCTAAGTCAAATTTTATTATTCTAATTTGGTGGCTCGTGTATTAAATTCATCAATGAGTTAGTATGTTTCATCCTTTTGTAGTTTTAAATTTTTAATCTCATCCCATTAAATTGGTTGGTAACCTATATTAATCAAGTCTCATTAGTAGTAAGTCTGTTGTGTTCCCTCCATTGCCTCCACTACCTACTGATTGGATTCTTGTTATTTTCACTGATGAATTATGTATTATCTTATTCTATTTGAATATTTTATTAAAGGTTGATGCTGCTATTCTTTTCCTATTTCGATTTCATTTGTGAATGGACTATGCTTTTCGTTTGATGCCAGATAATAAGTCTGATACATGATAGTCTGACAAATAAAACAATAGTTTTGAGGCAGGTGCACCATATATATTGTAATATCCAAATCTATACATTGACTACATACATAAAATTGGAAATTTCATGGTCTTCTTGGGTGGACATAAATATCATTGTTCATTGTTTGTGCAAAAGTCAAATACGACCTTTGAGATTGAATTTTACAATAAGTCTGAGCTCGTTCCTTCCATATTTTTTATTCAACTGATAATGTCAATGGATCAATTAACATACTATGCACATATGACGATGCTTTTAATACACATCTCACTGCATTCTCCATATAAGGAGGTATTCAAGACATTATTAACCTTAGATTATGTGTAGGTTTCCAATAGTTAGTTCTGAGAGTTACAATTTTTCACCCTTGCATTTGAGTTAATATTTAGGAGTAGGACTAGTTGAATACAGGTTAAATAAAAATATCTTTTTTTTTTTTTGTTTTATTGCTAGAGTTATTAATAACCTTTTCAGTGGCTAATTATAATTTCCATCTTTCTTGCTTAATTTCCATTGGCTCTGAAGGCAGCTAATCTGGAGTAAGATGCCGGACACTGCAAGGACCAAGAAGATCATTGTATAGCCTTAAAATAGGTATGCTTTCATATACAGATAGTGGGCTGGCTCGTTCAATCTGCACCTTGTTTTCATTGTATTTGTATTCATCACAGTGCGACTGTGCGAGACATGGTCAGTTTTCAAGTCCTGAATCTCTCTGATAGTACATTCTCTTGCATTTTTTTAAATTTTTATGAAATTTTTTCTCTGTGTGGTCCAATGTCTAGCCCGTAGACTTCATAGCTTTGAGGTGTCATCATAATATATGTGTGTGTGTATTGTAAGAGACTGTTAATTAACTGTTGATACATGTATACCATATGATATTTTTAAACATGACAAAATATGTAATAGCCATCAATCGTACCCTTTGATGGGAAGCAAATAGATGCAGTCATGCTTTGATTTGGCTAATAATTATGAGAAAAAAAATTGAGAAGCAAAAAATCACACCCATCTTGCGCCATGGCTGGTCTCGTTGGACTCTTGCGCCAGCTCGACGACCTTGCCGAGTTAGTCTCTCTCTCTACAAGTTCTCAAAAAAATTTCTAATAAATAAGTTGATGATTCATCGATCATATAATCAGATGTACTTTATAAATGCAGTCCTTGTTCTGACACTACGTAATGACTACAGAGATTCTCAATTTACAAATCAAATTCCAAGAGCATTTTGTATACTTTCAGTGAGAATTCCCTCCCTTTGCAATTTGAATGATATTTTTTTTTAATTTGGTAAGAGTGATATGCTTAATGTAAGATGGCATGATGACAGGTTTCTTATACCTCAATTTGATAGAATGCGGTGTCTTACCATTCAGGTTTGTGTTACATTTGGGCTCAAACTTGATTGTGTATTCATTGTAGGAAGAAAGATAGCATTATAGCAATGAACTCATGGCATTCAGTTTCACCCGAGGAAGAAAGATGGGTTGCATATGAATGATGATGAGGCTTCAATCCCTAATTGGATCAATACAACCTCTGCATCCTTGAAGGTTTGTGGAATTAATGTTGGTTTTCAGAATATAACTATATTGTGAGATGGACTGTATGATACAACTAACACATTCAGATTAGACAATTTCCTGGTTGGAGGGATTGAACTTTATCCTATATTTAACTCTATTAAGAAAATGTTGGGATCAATGAGTTAAAATTGCTTACTTTTTTTAAATGATTTATGTTTAGGTATTTTTAGTCGGGTTTGTTTTTTTCGTGTACTTTTTTTAATTGCTTAAATTAAACTGAATTCAATTGATTACAGATAACAAAAATTTTCTTTACTTACATTTTCTTTGAATCAAATATGGAGTTAGATTTATTCTTGTATAACTCCATTCTTATTCAGTAGCTTCTGAGAACCATGATCAGCTCTGTGATAAGGCTACTATTTGTGATTTCAGTAGTTCTAAGAAAATGTGATGGTTATTGTAGGCATCATCTACGGTGGCCAATGTGGACGAGTGGAAATGGAAGCTCAGCATGCTGTTACGCAGTGAAAAGGACTAGGAGATTGTATCTAGAGATAAAAAAGACAGGAGAAAGACTGAACAGATAGCTAACCTTGCCAAAAGTTCTATTTAGATATGTATTCAAATATTTGGAATGAATTTTTTTTTTATCCTTTTGAATCTACCTGGTTTTTTAAAAGAAACGTAACATTTTAAATGATTTTTTTTTTTAATTTTCAACAAATTTGTGGGGGTCTTAAACCTCCAGAAACTGAAACATTTGTGGGGGTCTAGAGCCTCCAGAAAATACTTCAACAAATTGTGGCACTGCACAAAAAACCTCCACAAACTATGTTGTGGCGAAGGCAGAACTGGAGGTCTGAGTGAATGCCACAAATGTCTTTTGTGGGGGTCAAAGACCTCAACAATATGAAAATATGACCTCCACAAATCACCTCATTTTTTGTAGTGAATACCACATGAACCGCTGTTAAATGAATGTGTAAAGATAGGGGTGTTCATCAACTGATTCAAACTGTAGTTACCGAACCGAAAAAATAATAACCAAATTAATCAAAAATTGAAAAATCAAAAATCGAAAAAACACTCCGCAAAATTTAATTGGATTATATCGATTTTTGGTTTAGTTGGTGAATACCAATCCAAAAATTCTCCAACGTTATCCTCTAACTACTTAGGCCTATTCCCCAATCATAGCCTAAAATGAAGAGAGTTATCAGATAAAACAGTGGAACCTTGACTAGTAATAATTGAGGTGCCACCATTAGTCGTTGAAATTATAGATTGGGTGCAAGGTCAAACATTGGAGAAGATAGTACAATCTCAAACCATATGATCTGAGGCGCTACTATATCAATGATCTAGGTAGAATTCCCATGTGGCTTACCTAAAATGCTAGCAGAGGCAATATTTGCATAAGGAGAAGCAGGATCTACATCAAAAGCTGCAATCAAACCTTTCCCAAAGGCCTTCTTGCGAGGTTTCTTGGTGAAATACCACCAATCAGGGTAACCAATTAATTCAAAATATCGCTATTGAGAATGATCTTTCTTACCACAATAAGAGTAGAGATAGGAAGGCTTGTTTGTGTGGTTTAGGCCAGAAGATGGTGAAGGCCTTGAGCGAAGTGGATGTGTGAGAAGAGCAGCACTATCACTAGGCTGATAGTGTCCCACAGTGAGGCGTTGTTGTGCTTTTTACATAGAATCTCACCACAAACTTGATCAAATTTGGAATCAAGGCCACTAAGGAAGATATAAACCCTGAGACGAGCCATAGCTGAATGGAGATGAAGGACACCATCAATCGTGTTAGCCTGGTCAGAAAGACGGTGATCAATCTCCTAGAAAATGGACAACAATTCATTGTAGTACGTGGAGAGCGGGCGACCTAGTTGTTTGGTGTTGAAGGACCGTTGGTTGAGTTCAAAAAGACAGTCTCGTCAGAACCATCATAGAAGGTTCGCATCGTAGCGTCCCATATTTCCTTGGCAGTCTCAATACGAAGGAAGCGTTGCATGAGGGGTTGGCTCCTGGAATCAATAAGTCAACTCTTAACCCATTTGTTTTCAGTAGCCCAAGCATCGTAGGCAGATCATTCCAATTCGCTTTCTTGGTAACACTGTTTAGGTACCCACCTTTATTACGGGCACCAATACGCATATCCATGAGTTGGGTCAATAAGGGATGGTTGGTATCATCAAGGACAATGGTGATAGGGAGGGAGGGATGATTTGTTGAAGGATGATGTTTTGGGGAGAAGAGAAAAGCACAAGAGTAAGATTGGGGTTTTCAGAACTGTTGATAGCCCTCGAAAATTAGGGATTTGAGAAAAAAATTGGGAATACGAATACAGATACAAGAAAAACAAGACATTCCAAAGAAGTGAGATACGGGTGGGTGGGGAAAAAATGAGAGAAAAACAAAGAGGGATTTGTTTTACGAAGACCAAAACCCTGCTCTGGTACCATATCAAAAAATAGAATATGTATATTTCTTCTTTTGTACAGTGGTAATTATATACACTGATTTTGGGCTTCAATCAAGCCACAAATTAGGAAATAAAAAAAATTCAAAATCACAGAATTGATATCTCCTATCAATCAATTCTAATTACAATTAATTCCTATAATTGCTACCACAATTAAAACATGATACTATTAAATGTGTATAGCTCAATAATCACATCCCTAAATGAGAGCAAAACAAAGAGGGATTTGTTTTACAAAGACCAAAACCCTGATACCATGTCAAAAAATAGAATATGTACATTTCTTCCTTTGTATAGTGATAATTATATACTCTAATTTTTAGCTTCAATCATGCCTCAAATCAAGAAAAAAAAAATCAAAATCAGATAATTGATATCTCCTATCAATCAATTCTAATTACAATTAATTCATATAATTGCTACCACAATTATAACTAGATACTATTAAATGTATACTGCTCAACAATCTCATCCCTATGTGAAAATTGACGAGGAAGTGACTAAGATACATTGATTTTAAATCTTCAATTCAACACTATTTAAGCTCTGATTTAACTTTAATGATGAACTAATATGATTAGTTAAGCCTTGTACATGGTTGGAGGTTTGATACTCTTGGTTTTCGGACCATGTAATTCTTTCATTTTCCATCACAGTTTGATGCATGTTTATTAAAAGGTAGTTTGGTTTGCATACCTCATAAATTGTTGGGCTTTCTCCTAATGCTAAGTCCAAAGCCATTGAAGGGTTTCCTAAAAATCCTAACCATCTCTATATATTCATTAGTTGTGCATGGAGGCCAGGTTAGAGAACAAGAAGATTGAGAGAAATTTTTTTAAGAGATTTGTGAACAAAGCTTTAAACTTTGTATTTGAGAGATCTCTAGAGAGAGTTTGAGTGAAATATCTCTAGGGAAATTTGATTATCACCATTGTTGGAGAAGTTGTGTTAACCATCACTTTAGTGAATTTTGATTCTTTGTATCCATTATTTTCATAGTGGACATTTGAACTGGACTAGGTCCCGTAGGTTTTTACTTCTTCATTGGAGAAGATTTTTTCACATTAAAATCTGTTTGTGTTCTCTTTCTCTCTCTCCCTTTTATATTTTTGTTTTTACGTTGCGCTGCCCGACCTGCTGAAATTCAGGCCGAGGTAAGATTGTCGAGATCCGAGATCCAGGATCTTATTGACTGACTTCTGCAAAAAAACTTCTGAGCCCGAGTCGAGAGAACCGAGTTACCGACATAAACTTTGAATTCTTTCATTCAATTTGTTGGTGTCTCTCAGTATACGAGTTTAGGTTATTGTTTGAGTTGTTTGGCTAGGCTATGCATCAAGTCTTATTTTATAGCTTATTTTCACATGCTGTCATGGTTTTTGGCCATTTGTGCTTTCCCACTCATAAGTTAGACACATTAGAAAGCGTATTTCAATGTCTAAAAAGATCATAGGCTATTATCCACACACACACACACAAAAAGATCATAGGCTGCCTGGAAGTTTTACACATTCAAAGTACCTGGTCTAAGCCTGGAGCAAACGCGCACAAAAAATTAATATGGATAGTGGAGATATATATTCTCATGAATCTATTTGTGATCATTGTTACTACAAATATACATAATCACATATACATATACCATCCACTTAGTGAAACTGGCAATCACACTCTGCGTCTCATTCATTTCTTCTCCTCATGTACATCAAAGAGAGTTCAAGCACAGTTTGGATAGAAAATGTAGGCTCACAGCAATAGATTAAAACTAACAAAAGCCCGAAGCCAACATCAGCAATTTTTATTTTTGGAGACAAAAAGTAGATCCTACAATCTTATTTGATCATTCCATCAGTGACCAGCTGATTACAAACTACATCCTCTTCTTCTTGTCGTTCTTAGGGTAACAGCACTATTTTTCTTGTTGATCCCAACAGCTTGTTTTCGCTTGCAACCTGCAGCCTTACGCCTTTTGGATATCTTATGAGTTTCTGCTTTATCTGGATTATTGCTCTCACATACATCACCTTCCATCTTCTTCCGCTTAAGTAGATTCACGAATCCTTCAAGTGCCTCCTCAGCATCTTCGCTCTTCATCAATTCCTCTGCCACTTGCGCAGGGGTTATCTGTGTGTCCTCTATTAGCCCCTCAATTTCCCCAAACAGGTGGTGGTCAGAGGAAATTTCCAAGTAATTTGAGGCCAAAAGCTTGAACCCATCGTAGGTGCAATATGACATGTGAATGTGCATGTCCATCCTTCCTGGCCTCAACAGAGCTGGGTCTAGTCTTTCCTTGTGATTTGTGGTGAATACGATGATTCTCTCGTCTCCACAACTAGACCATAACCCATCTATGAAGTTCAGTAATCCAGACAAAGTCAACTGCATACATCCATGAAATGCATTATGAGCCAAAGACTAATTTTAGCATCCAAACTCAACTAAATGATAGAGATGTTACTGTGAGAACAATATTTAAATTAACACGTGTGTGTGTTTTGTTTGAGAAATTACTAAATTAAATTGTATCTAAATAGAGAGGGAACAAATTAGAGCTTAAAAACATAGTGCGATCCATAAGGTTAAAGAAAAATAAAGGTATCACTAACAGAGTTTAGTTTTTATATGTGAAGGTGTTGATTTTTCATGAACATCTTCTACCAATAATAATAATAATAATAACATCATAATGTTTCACACGGAGGATCATCGTATGTGGCATCCAACTTTCCTGAAAACTAATTAATAAATTATCACCAAAACCAAATTTCTTAACTAATTATTAAAGTGCACGGTAGTCCACTGTCCCCACGTACCAATTCAGGGGAAGCTTTTAAAAACAGCACGTTTCCACTCGCAAGAGAAAAAAGGAATATAAAGTTTCCTCGCAAATGAGAAAATGAGTCTAAAGACATGGTAAAGTAATGAACCTGTCAACTTCTAAAACAAAAAGACGAGCAAGAGAATATATTGTATCTTTTGCATACTTCAATCAGAACCCACTTGTTTGGTTTGGAATTTGGAAAATAACCATTTTAGGCCAAGAACTCTTGGCAGTTTGCTATCATACACTGACGGGTCATGAATAGACACAGATATCAGACTAGTGAATAAAAAAGTAATCAGGGTACTTCGCATTTAAGGAAAATCTAATTTACCTGTTTAAGTAAATACTTGGAAGAAGCAGGTATGATAGTTATTTAGAATTACCAACCTGTACATCAGCTTGTTTACGTCCATCTCCATGCCTACGCTCTGGAAGATCCACACTGCAATCAATGTCTTCAATGACTAAAATGGACCTATTTGCTGTAGCCAGAAGAATCTTTCTCAGGTCCGAATCCCTTACTATGTTGCCAAGTTGCAAGTCAAATATATCAAATCTCAAGTGATTAGCCATGGCAGCGATCAAGCTGGATTTGCCAGTACCCGGAGGGCCATACAATAAGTACCCACGTTTCCATGCCCTCCCAACTTTCTTGTAAAAGTCCCTTCTATTCACAAACCTATTTAGGTCCTCCATGATCGCATTCTTCAGCTCTGACTCCATAGCCAGTGTCTTAAACTTCGATGGGTGCTCGAGGTTTATGGAGTCCCATCTGACCCCACCATAATAGGAGGTCAAAGTATGCATCTTCAACACCCTTTCTTCATCTTTCATCTCCTTTACTTTCTCAAGAATGAAGGGTAGGTAAGATTCCAAGACCATTTCCTTGTGCTTCTTGTGAAAGCTCAGCTCAAAATATCGCTTTTCCGACCTCACAGGGATACTATGATGATCGTTGGAGGAGTTGTTATTCTCTGGTTCTTTGCAGTTAAATCTCCATTTGAGGGAAACCCCATCATAGGAATCAGTTAGCTTTTCACCTTTCTCTAACCGAATAGTCAAATTCTTCTCCTTTGGACTCTTGCTGATTTTGAGCTTTTCATTTTCAGGGCTCACTTTGGTGGAGAGGTAAGCCTCTGCAGCATCATAGACTTGGTTACAAGCTATGCCACTGGACTCTTCGATGATGAGGGTGAGAGTAGAGGAGCGAGGCTTGATGAGGTAGCGGAAGGCATTGGAAAGGTGGCCACGAATTGGTTGAGGTACGAACTCGTTGAACATGGAACGCAGAAGCATAATAGAGGCACTCATGGAGGCATAAGCCGAGAAAATTGAGGATGGGGAAGTCATGTCTTTGGGGTAAAACATCGTTGTGTTGGTTTGAAGACAGAAGAAGGACTATTGTAACTATTCTCGAACTCTTCTGTTAATTTTCACATTAAATATGCGGGGGATTTATGGGGGGAAATCACTAGGTGCATGTATGTGTGGAATCCATTGTGTGAACTTTTCTTCTTCTTTTTTTGAGATTATCTCACGATTAGCTAATTCAGAGTTAAAGATAAGATGATATTAAGACTTTAAACAACTCATGATGTTACCTTTTCCTTTTTAAGTTCCTTTCTTTTTCTACAGTGTCATTTTATGGGGTATTTGGTACATGAGAAATTTTTTTTATCCGAGAATCTCAATTTTCAAAAGTATAATTTTTACATTCAATTTACCATAATATTTAAAAATTTAAAATTTTAAAAAATTCAGTTTTTCGAGAATCCAAAAAAATACTTCGCACCAAACGTCCTCTTACGCGATTTTTCACTTGGTCATTTACAGCTGTAGAGAGGAATTCCCTCTCCTCACACAAACCTTATATGGTCCCACCGAAAAATATATGAGGCTCATATATGGGTTGTGACTTGTGAGAATATAAGAAAAATAAACCTTTTTATTTCTTGGTCTTGTCCTTTCTTAACAGTAAAAAATAAAAATAAAAATAAATGATTCCTATAACATGAAAGATATAACCCCTATTTGAAAATAATTTCCATAAACAACATTACCTTAATATGCTTTTTATTTGTGATGCAGTCTTGTAATGATATCATTTTGAGGTTAAAGATTAAAAATAAATGATGTTTTAAAAAAATTCATAATTTAAAGAAAAATGTAAAATTTTCAAATACCCTTTATTTTTAATCTTTAACTTCAAAACAACATCGTTTTAAAGTTACAAGAGATAACTTTATTTCCACGGGAAATAATTTCCTTCTTATTTTCAATATAGATATTGTCATGTGACAGGTTGTCCACAATCCAAATTACATATCCACTTTTATCTTTTAATTTTTTTAGTCCTCATATTGTAATTAATCCACCAATCATTAATTGATTTAAACAACTTAATACGTCACTAGTATTATAAAATTGATTTTAAAATTAAGGGAGGATGATTTCTAAATTCCAATGTTGTAAAAACAAAATCAGGTCGATTCAGAATCCGGAGAACCAGTCATTTAACCAGTCCGGTTATTATATTGGATTAGCCATGTACCAAACCCAATGCGACTCGATCGATTTTTGTAAAAATCGGTGACCGATTCGATTTATTTTAAACAAAAAACTCCAAAAACAAATTCCAATTTCTTTTATAATTGGTATATTTTAGTGATTCGTTATTTATTGATTTACATAAGTTATGTACCTATAGTACTAATATTATTTCGGTTATGCACTATGTAAGCAATTTTGATTTGATTTATAGTTAGAGATGTCGTTTACAGAATATGAAACACTAGTATCTTAAGAATTATATGTTTGTTTGATCCTTTATTGGATAATAATATATAATTTATTATTTTTATATTAAAATATTTAGAATTTATATTGTTATTTTCAATTATTTGAGTATGTTTATAATTTTTTAATATAAATTAGATTTGCATATAATTATTAGGTCATACGGTTGAACTAGTGACCTACTGATTAAACCAATAACCCTAATAACATTATTAAATTCTTATTAACGAAGAAATAAGAGAGCGCGAAAAATAAAACTAATAGAGAAAGACAAAATGGAAGGACATTTAGCATTGATTACTGTCTTTATTTTAAGTTCGGCCTGACGATTATTTAAATTAGAATTATACAAAATAATATAATTAAGATTGTTTCTTTATAAATAAAATATAAAAGTTTTGAAATATCCTCTTCTTAATAATTAAAAGTTAATATTTATTCATATATATATCTACATAATTAAAATATTACTTAATGAGGAATTTGATTGATTTTAAAGAAAGAACATATTGGGTTTGAATCAAAATTAATTTACACCAATTTTTATTTATTTAATAATTTCTTAAAATATTATCATCAAGTGATGATGAGAACTACTAGTAATTAATTATTAATTAATATTATAAATAATAAATGATTAAATTGATGATTAATAATGTGGAAATGATTAAATTGATGGGTTCATTGAACAAAAAATTGCTAATTTGCTGTTTTTTCAGTAGATTGAATCATGGATTGAATAGTTTCCTAGTTATGCTCATATACAAAATAATTATACTGTAGAAAAAAAAGTTAAATTTTTATAATAATAATTTTATGACATAATTAGTTATTCGTTATCAATTTAACTTACTGCTTTAATCATTTTAAATAAAAGTAAAATAACTCGTAATAAAGAGTGTTCAATGTTTTGTCTACTTAAAGAACTCTCACCTTATAGAGCTAGTTAAGAAAGTAAGAAACTTACAGTTTTAAGTTTTCAAGAAGTGTTAGTTTAGGAGAGATTAAACAAAAACTTCAAACATACATAAGCTCTGAATATATCTAGCATGAAAATATTAAACATTTAATTGTTACATGTATATCTGATTGTGCAAGGGACTTTGCTCGAGGGCTGAATGTTATCTTTGTGATGCTCCTTTGTGAGTCACCCAATGGTCCCAATCTATCTGACATTGGTTCAGAGCATGTTATCATACTCTATTGAATAAAGTATGATTTTAAGTAAAAAAAAGTACACATAGAAATTATGTCTGTTTGGAAGTGTTTTGATTTTTTTTTTTTAAAAAAAAACTATTTTATAAAATAGTTTTTAAGAGTTTATTTTCAGAGGTAGAAAAGAAAAAAATCTGTTTGGTAAATTAATTTAAAAAAAAATTATAAAATAAAAAAACCTGTTTGTTATATGTATTTTAAGAATATGTTTTTAATGTACAAGAACAAAAATCCGTTTGATTGATGTACTAAACAAATTTCGACAAACCCGATACATGAGAAGGCAAAAAATTTATATATTGTTATTTTAATAAAATATTATGAAGACATATTCGTTTCAAACCAAATTACAGATTTATAAAAATGTGTCGCGCCTACGATAATGTCACAAGTCGTGTCCTAGTGAGACACAACTCGTGCAAAGTGACGTCTCCACTAGGCGCAACAGGTGGTGCCTCACCCACTGGAGGAGAGTGGCTTCGATTCGGGCTAAATTTTAATAAATTATACTTATTATATGTAATTATATAATTAATTATAATTTGGCCCATGTTAAAATTGTTTTGGCCCATGTTAAAATTGTTTTGGCCCAGGCTAAAATTTGTATTTTGCTCTATCTAAAAATTAAAATATATTTGGTAAGAGATTTGGGTAAGTTGTACTTGGTTATGTGTTCAATTCTCACTTGTATAAAAAAAAATAAAAAATATTTAATAAAATTATAACTTTTCTTAGTGTCGTCTGCTCAGGTGCTTTGTATTTAGTATAATTTAAATGTATTGTAATATGAATTAATTAAAATTAAAAAATAAATACACATATAATTTTTGACCTGAGCTCAAATTGAACCCCCGGCTCCGCCACTGGCCTCACCTAGGCGCCACTAGGGGTGTGCAAAATAACCTACAAAATTGAACTGAATCATGAACCGAACTGAACCGAACCGCTTTTAAAATAACCGGTTTTTAAAAATCAGTTTTTAAAGAACCAGTTCATGAACCGAACCGGTTTTAGAATATGTTTAAGAACCGAACCATTTTGAACCGAACCGAATCGTTTTCAAACCGAACCAAATTGATTTTTATAACTTTATTTTTAAATTTTTTAAATTTTTTTCTTTTCAAAAGAGGGTCGACTCGAACCGGTTCCAAACCGAACCGAACCGTTCCAATCGAGCCGAACCACTTCCGAACCGAACCATTTAAACCAATTCGGTTCGATTTTTCAAAAAATCCGGTTCGGTTCGACCCATGCACATCCTTAGGCGCCACTTTGCACCAGTATCGCCTCCCAGGGGCGCGGCATGTTCCCTTACTCGCCCAATCTAGACGTGATTCAGCCATCTGCCTTCTATTTAAACCCCTCTTCTCTTCACATTTTTCACAATTATTCTGCATCATCTCCTCGCTCTTAGATATATTAGAACTTGCTTATTTATACTCTCTTTTTGTGCTTTTTGGTTATATATAAGAATAAATTCAAATTCTGATTCTGTTCGTATTGTCTATATTATAATGGTAGGAGAGTGGAGGGCTGACGTGGTGTAGTTTTCGAAGGCGAGAAAATGCCAATACATATCAAGCGCAACTCAACTATTGACAAATTGCATCAGAAAATCTATAAAAAAATTAGTTCTCTAAGATAACCAATCTATCACTTTGGTCATGACAAGAATATGGTGTGATGAACAATATTTTGGCATGCAAGTAGTAGATGATGAAGACATAGAAATGGTTATAGGACAATTCTTCAACCAGTCAATGAAAGATTTCTTAGAGTTGTACGTGGATATTGCCAAAGCAAAGGATGTTGCTTTACCAATGAGGTCAATTGATTTCAATTCTGCATATAATGCATCGTCATCTGTTGTTCCAGTTGTTAATTTGTCTATGGAAGATAAAAATGACCCTACTAGGGTTATGGATGACGATATTGATGATGACGATGAAGAAAATATTACAATGGAAGATCGACATCTTGCCGAGAATGCTAGTGCTTCGAACAATGATGAGAAAGATGGTATGCCCGCAACTCAAATACAAGAATATCAAGATGTGGAGGAGTCTCAATTCCCGGAACATCATGAGATGTGCCTCCTAAGTATATCTAATCTATATGGTCTAAGAAAAACATGTGTGGTTGGATATGTGGGCTCAAGCTCGTACTCAAGTGTAGACCGAGGTGACTCAGATGACGATGACTCAACCATGATAATATGCCACAAATTTTAAAAAGATATTATCATAATTTATTTAATTTCAAATAATTAACATGTCTAATACAGACATAACAAATTTAATAAATCACAAATAATTTTTTTAATTTTTAAATCAAAGCAACTAATCATAACCTACTCACTAATAATGTTCCAAGCCATTAACATGATAAGTCACTAACTATATTGCTAAAGTATGTTTTAAATCACTATTCATAATATAGGTCACTAACAATTTTCTACATCTCTAACAATTCTCAATCACTTATCATTTTCTAGGTCACTAACAATTTCTTAAGTCAATAATATTATAATTTTTCTATTGCTGTAAATTAAAAATACAGAAAGCATATATTAACAGTTACTTGACCAGTAGAGCTTTGCTGCACAAAAATTTACCGCAGAACTCAAAGAGAATTCTAGAAAGAAGGTAGAGGAAAATTTTAGAGAGAAGGTTAGAAATGAAAAAATGGTGCAAAGTGGCGCCTAGGTGAGGCGCCAGATGTTGCATCTAGTGGGGTTTTGCACCTGTTACGCCTCACTGGGGTGCGACTTGTGGCGTTCTGATGGGGCGCAACATAATATTATAAATTCGTAATTTTGTTTTAAATAATTATATTTTCGTAATTTTTGATTAGAATAAAAAAATATTATTATTTTTGCCTATATGAGAATGACTTATTATTTACAATTGTACCATTAATGAGAACAAATTGTTCTTTGTGCTTTTTCATTCTTTTATGAATAAAAATTTAAAACAAATACACAGGTATTATGTAATTTTAGTTCTAAAAGTTAATAAAGAGATACTGCTTTGATAATCATTTTCAGAAAATACCCTCCATCAAACAATTTTTTTATTTATTTTTTAAAATTAAAAAATTATTTTCTAAAACAGTTATCAAATAGGCTCTCTTGACCACAATTTGTTTCAATATAGCTTTGCCCACACAAATTTGTTGAAAAAAGATATAACAAGTTTAGTATCAAATTAAAACTTAAACACCTATGCATAAAAAAAAAAAACTTAAACACCAACTTTATGTGATTTTGGCCACTTCTCTGGCACCTTGAAGAACATTAGAATTTGTTTTTCTTATAAATTACATGTATTTTTCACGTGAGGCAATTTTATTTGGGACCAGTCCAAGATTAAAATTTTAAAATTCTCCCAAAAAATGACAATAGTTTTTTGAGTTTTTCTCAAGGTATCCCACAATAAATAGTCGAAGATTACTCCTTTTAACATAAATCTCCGAAATAAGTTTTGTCTCTATCAACAAAACTTTTTTCATAGTCAGAAATTGAAATTCCATTAACATGCCACTCGGCCATCAATCAATTTATGTCGGACTTTCTTAATAAAATGAGAATAGTTTTTGTTCCTTGAGAAGATTGATCAGATTAAAGAGAGAGAACTTAATCAGTCAATATATTTATTAAATAGAGCTTTGTTTTTGGTACTTGAAAAGAACTCTAAATGCACAGAATTTTATTTTATATGTATTTATTTTTTATCTGCACGAAAAAAAAAATTAATTCAGAATTTTTGTTTGGAAGCAATCTCTCATAATATCATATCCGACCAGTAATCTGGAATCACGATCAATTTTAGGGATTCAAATTTCATGTTCTCTAGTTTTTTTTTCTTACTTCTGTTTTTCTAATAAAATATTATAAATGTACAACTTTAATAATTTTGTCTTCTTTTTTTAGTAGGCTCTGTCTTTTTTAACTGGTGTAACAATTCTTTTGGTCAATAATATGCTGCTGAAATAATAAAATTAAGAACATAAATTGGACAGGAAAATTCAATTCTGGTCTGATATGGGTTACATTACGTCTGAATACATGATTAAAAAAAAAAGTTAATTGTACGTAGAAAAATTTAGTCCATAAAGGGTCTGCTACAGAGATGGAACAGTCACCAAAACCAAAAGCAGAGTGCGACACCCCTTTGTTTCAACTTTCAAGCAGAGTCCCAACCAATCTGCGCGTGACACGCACCTGTTTCAGAGTACTTTGGATTTTAGTTGTTGCGTGCAGTTTGTTACTATGCATTGCACACTCAGAATATTCCGCGATCCATATCGATAGTCTTTACGAAGCATTTTATAATAGTCCTTGCAAAACCTTAAACTTCATCATTCTAGCTGTAATGAACTTGATGTTTTGAACACATTACAGCTAACATGCATATTCTGCATACCAGTAATAATAATTCAACTACGTTGATTGATTTACTGAGTGAATGTTGTTAATGAATGTTCAGCAAATATAGTGAGTTTCGATCCAGTGAACTCTTATAACAATTTAATAATTAAAAACTTTCCCCGTTGTTTAATGTGTTTCAATATTTTATGCATTCACTTTCCTCTTCCTATTTTTATGTGCATGCATCATGGGGCATTGGCAAGTAGTCCATGTTGGGCTTCCTTCTTCAATGCTAAAAACTCTAACCCTAGATCTCACCTCCTCTATATATTCATTAGTTGAGGGTGGAGGCTAGGTTGAGAGATAATTATTTGAGAGTTTGAGCAAAGCTTTATGCTTTGCATTTGAGAGGTCTCTAGAGAGAGTTTGAGTGAAACATCTCTAGGGAGGTTTCATAATCACCATTGTTGGAGAGGTTGAGTTAACTACCACATTGGTGATTCTGATTATTTGTAACCATTATTTTCATAGTGGATTTTTAATCTAGACTAGGTCCCGTGGGTTTTTACTTCTTCATTAAAGAAGGTTTTTCCACGTTAAATCTGGTTGTGTTCTTCTTCTTCTCTCTCCTGTTTTGTGATTTTTCATTTTGTTTTTTCGTTGCGCTGCTCGACCTGGTAAATTCAGGCCGATGTATTGCCTAGATCCGAGATCAGGATCTTGTTGATTGACTTCCGCACAAAGGCTGCTTAGCCGAGCTTGAGGGAACCGATTTTTCCCAACAGTGGTATCAGAGACCGAGTTCGACGGGTTCTGAGGGAGACGAGATGGAGACCAGTGGCATAACCAATGATGGAGACATGTTCAAGTTGACCGCAAATAATTTCACTTATTGGAGACCGATGATGGAAGATCATCTCTACTGCAAAGATTTACATGAGCCCATTATCCTTGATAAGAGACCGGCACGCAAAACTAATAAGGAGTGGGAGATCCTGAGTCGGAAGGCGGTAGCCACGATCAGGAAATATATTGATAAAAGCCTCTTTGAGCACGTGTCCGAGTTCACGAACGCGTATGAGTTGTGGACGAAGCTGGAGTCCATGATTCAAAAGAAGACTCCCAGGAATAAATCATACCTGGTTCACCGACTTGTGAAGCTTGAATACAAGGACGACATGAGCATGATTGAACACCTCAACACCTATAAAGGTATTGTGAATCAGCTGTCAAAAGCTGAGATGAAAATTGATGATGAGATGCAAGCTTTGTTGTTGTTGAGCTCGCTGCCAGAAAGCCGGGATACTCTGGTGATGACTTTGAGTAATTCAGCTCCAGAAGGAAAGTTGAAGATGGATGTCGTGACAGACAGCCTCCTGAGCGAAGAAGTCAGGAGAAGAGAACGAGGTGTTTCGAGCACGTCTGAGGCCAACGTTGCTGAGAACAAAGGGAAATTTGACTCTCGGGGTAGAAGCAAAAACAGGGGTAGAGGTCGTGATAGACGTGAAAAGTCCAGAGGTCAGTCAAAGCCGAAATATGAGTTGAAGTGCTTTTACTGTGGAAAGACAGGCTATAAGAAGCCAGACTGCTGAACCCTGCAGAATGACGAGAAGAACGACTCTGTGAAGCCGGATCAAATTATTCCCAAGAAGAGGGAAGACAAGAGCACCACTACGGTGGCTGCCAACTCGAATGCCGAGATATTCCTCCTTGGCGAGGATAATTATTTAAATTTTGCATATGATGACTACATCTGGATTGTTGACTCTGGTGCCTCCTTCCGCGTTACTCCACACAAAGGTTTTTTCTCCTCTTACCAAGGTGGTGATTTTGGAGTCGTGAAGATGGGAAATCAAGTGACCCGCAAGATTGTTGGTGTCGGTGATGTGACCCTGACCACAGATGTCGGAAGCCGACTTGTGTTGAAGGATGTGAGGCATGTACCTGACATGCGTTTGAACCTAATCTCGGTAGGCAAGCTTGATGATGTCGGGTTAGTAAACTACTTCGGCAGTGTTAGATGGAAGCTGGCCAAGGGAAACTTGGTCGTGGCCCGAGGTAAGAAGGAAGGCTCATTGTACGTGATGCAAGGAAAGATCAATGGCGGAGAAGCCAATTCTATTCGAGATGAACCTAGCTTGGAGCTATGGCACAAGCGCCTCGGCCACATGAGCGAGAAAGGGCTTTAGATCCTGAACAAGAAAGGATTATTGACCGGGTTGAAAGGCCAAGCGTTGGAGAGTTGCACGCACTGCCTAGCTGGAAAGCAGCACCGGGTTTCTTTTGTGAGACCGGATCAACCTAGACGACGCAGGTATATTCTTGAACTCATCCATACTGATGTCTGATCCATGTCAGAAAGGTCCCTTGGAGGAGCTCAGTACTTTATTTCATTTATTGATGACCATTCCCGCAAAGTGTGGGTATATTTGTTGAAGTCTAAAGATCAGGTACTTCAATCCTTTAAAGAATTACATGCGATGGTTGAAAGGGAGACTGGCAAGAAATTGAAGGTGGTCCAATCTGATAATGGTGGTGAGTATTGCGGCCCTTTTGATGCATACTGCAAAGCGGTCGGGATTCGACTTGAGAATATGCCCCCCAAGACACCTCAGCTGAATGGATGAACAGAACTATTGAAGAAAAGGTCCGAAGCATGTTATCCAATGCCGGATTGCCGAAATCATTCTGGGGAGAAGCCGTCAAAACTGCTGTTGACTTGATCAACCTTTCACCATCACGGCCACTTGCAGGAGAAATTCCAGAAGAAGTCTGGACAGGTCGGAAAGCGGATATAATCAATTGAAAGTGTTTGGATTCCAAGCTTTTGTGCATATCCCTAAAGATGAAAGGGCAAAACTTGATGCAAAAACAAAAGAATGCATCTATCTCGGTTCACCGAAATCCGAGTTCGGGTTCCGACTTTGGGATCCAATCAATAAGAAGATCGTGAGAAGCCGAGATGTGATCTTTCATGAGCATGAGAACATTCATGACATCTCGAAGCCCAAAGTCCGAGTTACTGTCAGACGAGAAGAACCCATCCCTCCTGTCCAAGCTGAAGCAGGGGGAGAAAATCAAGAAAATGAAGGAATTGATGACCAGCAACAAGCTGAAGATGACCAAGACACTGATGTCCAAATTGATGATGAGATCCGGGATGAGAATGATGAACCGGGTTCTCAAGCTGAAGAACGGCCGAGATATCCAACTCGAGAAAGAAGACCCTCTACGAGATACATATCTGATGAATACACTGTTGTTGCTGAAGACGGTGAGCCTCAAAGTTATGATGAGGCTGTGAAGAGCTCAGAGAAAGAAGAATGTAAAAAGGCAATGCAAGACGAGATGAAGTCTCTGCACGAGAATCAGACTTATGAGCTGACCGAGTTTCCTAAAGGAAGACGAGCTCTGAAAAATAAATGAGTCTATAAGATTAAGAATGAAGAGAACGGGAAAAAGCTGAGATACAAAGCCCGGATTATAGTGAAAGGCTGCAATCAGAAGAAAGGAGTAGACTTTGAGGAGATTTTTTCTCCTGTGGTGAAAATGACCTCGGTCCGAACAGTGTTAGCTATGGCAGCTTCGATGGACCTTGAGGTAGAACAAATGGACGTGAAGACGGCATTTCTTCACGGTGACTTAGAAGAAGAAATATATATGGAGCAACCTGAAGGATTCCAAGCTCCAGATCAAGAAGACTTGGTATGTCGGTTGAAGAAGAGCCTCTATGGCTTGAAGCAAGCACCTCGGCAGTGGTATAAGAAATTTAAATCATTCATGACTGATCATAAGTTTGAGAAGACTGAAGCCGACCACTGCGTATTTGTGAAGAGGTATGAGGTAGGAGACTTTCTGATTTTGTTGTTATATGTTGACGACATGCTTATTGTATGGAAAGACAAATCAAGGATAACCTCCCTGAAGAAGGCGTTGAGCTCGTCCTTCGCAATGAAGGACCTCAGCCCTGCAAAGCAAATTCTCGGAATCAAGATTATCCGAGATAGACAAAAGAAGCTATTGTGGCTGAGTCAAGAGAAATATATTGAGAAGATCTTGAAGAGATTCAGCATGGACAAAGTCAAAATAGTGAGCACCCCCCTTGCCGGACACATAAAGCTGAACCAGAAGCAATGTCCGAGATCTGATGAAGACAAAGATGAGATGATGAAGGTCCCTTACCAATCCGCTGTCGGAAGCTTGATGTATGCAATGGTTTGCACTAGACCCGACTTGGCGTATGCTATTGGAATGGTAAGCCGATATTTGTCAAACCCCGGCAAAGAGCACTGGGAAGCAGTGAAGTGGATCTTCAAGTACCTCTGAGATACGACCGACTTATGTCTCCGATTTGGAGAAGGCAAAGCCGAGTTGCAAGGCTACTCAGATTCTGATTTAGGGGGAGACGCCGACTCAAGGAAGTCGACTACATGATATTTGATGAGATTTGCCGGAGGAGCTGTCTCTTGACAATCAAGACTTCAGAAATGTGTTGCACTATCTACAACTGAGGTTGAGTACATTGCCGCTACTGAGGCAAGCAAAGAGATGCATTGGATGAAGAAGTTCCTTATGGAACTCGGCCATGATCAAGACAAGTATGAGCTGGGTTGTGACAATCAAAGCGCAATCCATCTTGCGAAGAATTCAACCTATCACTCCTGCACTAAGCATATTGATGTAAGGTATCACTGGATCCGAGATGTGGTGGAAGGTGGAGAGCTCGAACTCGTCAAGGTGCACACTGACCAAAATTGGTCCGACATGATGACGAAGCCGGTTCCAACAAGAAAATTTGAAGATTGCTGTGAAGGAGTCGGGTTGATGCTGAAGCTGACGCATTAGAAGTCGGAGGGGGAGATTTGTTGGCCTTCCTCCTTCAATGCTAAGCCCAAGCCCGTTGAGGGGTTTCCTAAAAATCCTAACCGTAGATCTCACCTCCTCTATATATTCATTAGTTGATGGTGGAGGCTAGGTTAAGAGATTAGAGAGAAAATTTGAGAGATTATTATTTGAGAGTTTGAGCAAAGCTTTATGCTTTGCATTTGAGAGATCTCTAAAGAGAGTTTGAGTGAAACATCTCTAGGGAGGTTTGATAATCACCATTGTTGGAGAGGTTGAGTTAACTACCACATTGGTGATTCTGATTATTTGTAACCATTATTTTCATAGTGGATTTTTGATCTGTACTAGGTCCCGAGGGTTTTTACTTCTTCATTGAAGAAGGTTTTTCCACGTTAAATCTGGTTGTGTTCTTCTTCTCCCTCTCCTGTTTTGTGATTTTTCGTTTTGTTTTTCCGCTGCGCTGCTCGACCTGGTTAAATTCAGGCCGAGATCCGATATCAGGATCTTGTTAATTGACTTCCGCACAAAAGCTGCTTAGCCGAGCTTGAGGGAACCGATTTTTCCCAACAACCCATACTTTTTACTTGTTCTGACGCTCGCAGATGAACGAATTCCCATATGCTTACCAACTTTCGGCTAGTTGAATTGATAATCAGTTCACTCTGATTATTATAAAATGGCATGCTCAAATATGACCAAACTTTACTGTTTTGCACTAGTCATGAGAGTTGGATATGGCGCACACTTAGCATGGTGATGAAAGCCATTATTGTTGGGCCAGCAGAAAAATAATTGGAATACCAAGATACAAACAAGCTGGAACTAATCTAAATTGACTGACCTGGGATAAATATATGTCTATTCTCTCTCTTTCTCTTTTCACTTGCGATTTGCATAATCGTTGATTTTCAACATTAAACGGAAGCATCTAGTACACTGATTTATCAATAATTTCAATTCAACCCAAAAATAACAAAATAAAAAACAAGAATTGGGGTAGGAGTGGCAGGACATTGTCCTTGTGTACTGTGACTACTGTCCAACTCTTGTTTGGTCAGCTTCCATTTTGAACAATGAATTAATCCATAACGTGTGGAGTAGAGTGTATACAAATGCGATATGAAAAAGCCGAAATCACTTAATTGACATCTATGTCTTATTCAACGGTATCCAATGTGAGATGCTTTTATGTAAAGAGTTGCATAAAATAAATCACGGGGCCTATTCTACGTAGAATCCCCAGTTCCCTCCTCACGTGATCACTTAAAAAGTGAGAATATACGAGATAGAGAAAGAAAAGTGATACTTTATAATGTATCTACATATCATTCGTGTCCTGGTGCACTGTCATATTTTTTTATTAATTTTAATTTGTTTAATTTTGTCTTCTGAAATACACCTTAATTAAGTGTATCCTGTACAAATGAGTGGAGTCCAGCTTGTCTATTAATGTCTTCATAATGAGTACCGATTGTTATTTGTTGACAAATGCTGCACATGAGAAGTTAGACTAGCTAGGTTCTCGGTGGGCTTTTAGAAAGGAGTAGTCAAGTAGCATTTCTCTAAATGAAATCGAATAGTGGCAATGAATAATTGAAGAACATAGTGCTTTTGCTTTAAATAGAGTCAAGCAAATTGCGAGACCAATGAACCAGTAAATGCCATAGGAAAGAGACAACTAGGATGTTTGGTGCATAATATAATATAAGGCTTGATTGTATAAGATTTGATTAAATTTTAACACTATTCAATGTTTGGCATGGTATTGTATAAAATAATATATTGTATAAGATAATACTATCTAGTATTTGGTAATGTACTGTATAATACTATATAGGATAAAAATAAATATTTTTAATAAAAATATTATTTAATAAAGAATTTATATAATTCTTCAAAAAATGTCATATGATATTAATTTTTATAAAAATTTATTGATTAGTGTGTCCAAAAAATAAATTAATTTTTATAAAAATAAAAATATTCAATATTTTAATATTAATATATGGAAAAATTAATTTTATTTTAATATATAATATTAAAATAATATATTAATTTTTAAAAATTGCACCGGTCAAAGATGTTAATACAACAACCTCTTGTAATTAAGGCATAATCCTTCTCTCTTAGGCTGGATTAAGTTATACGTCGTTTTGATGTATTAAGGAATTCTGTTATATAAGCTTATATTATACGATAGTTACATCAAACAATAAAAAATATCATAACATATAATATAAGCTTATACTATCATACATGCCCTAAAAGTTGAATCAAAAATGTAACTTTAGCTTCTGAAGTCGTTGATTGAGTCACTATCTGATGTGTATATATCACGAAGAAAAGCTATCCGAATCACTTCAAGACAACGTCGATAAGGACGAAGCAAAATCGCAATCGCTGACCTCAGAAAGCCAATAAACCTTGCCAACGAGTCAGACCTTACAGTTCTATGGGTTATCGGCATGGTTTTTTTTTTTTTTTGGTAAACTTATTTTTTATTTCTCATTAAGATTTTTTTAATTTTAAAATAAGTAAATAAATTTTCACTAAATAAGAAAGAAATTGATTCTAAGTACTGTAAAAGAAGTTGGGGGTTCTAGATTTCAAAATAGAAGCTGTGAATAAAACAATGTAATTTGTCATTCGTAACATTTTGTGAATAAGAGTGAAATAGCATTATTTATAAGAGCATATATTCTTTCACATTATTTTTCAATTATTAAATAAAGTTTTATCTAATTCTTACTAAATAACTTAAATTTACTTTATATTAATGAGATCTACAAAAAATTTCATCCAATAACAAAATATAAAAAAGAAAATACTAAACAGTTCTTTAGTTATCTTAATAATATGGTCAGAGAAAAAGGAAGAGGGAGATACTAACCTAAAATACAAAAAGCTTTGTAATATTAACAGAAAAGAAATGTTATATATTTTTTAAAATATTTTTATAATAATTAATAATGTCATCTATTAATAGAAGAAGTAAAATATTGAATGTAATGCATACCAAAAAAAAAATATTGAATGTAATGATATAATATTTCAAGATTAGAAACCGTGTAAAACTTATTTCATTTAATAATTGAAAACATTATTAAGAGGATATAATATTACCGTTCAAGAAAAATAAACACATGAACCACTGTTAAATGAATGTGTAAAGAATGAAGCCGTAATCTTTTTTTTTTTTGGTAGTCAATGAAGCTGTAATCTGTCATTACATGAAATACCCCTTATATTTCATTTTTTTTAATTTTTTTAACAATATACACATGTATTATTAAAAGAGTACAACATCATAAATTTTATTACGAAAAAAATTGGCATCGTGTAGATATTATGCATGAATTATTATAAAAAATTCATTCATAAACATTATATTAACAATTTATAAATATTTTGATTATTTTTATAATTATAATTTTTTTAGGATCCTAGATTTAATAATTTTTAGTTATGCTCATATATTATTGCAATTACAAACAAAAATAAAAGAAAAATATCACTCAAACTTATAGGAAAATTAGTTTATGATAATGATATAATTAAATATTTATAATCAATTTAGCTTAAAGCACGGTCGTTACTGCTTTGATCATTTTAAATAAATAAAAAATTCAACTCGTAAAAAAGATTGGTCAATGTTTTGTCCACTCAAAGAACTCTCACCTTTCAGACTTTGTTAACAACGAAATAACTATTAACCTTTAACTTACAGTTTAAGTTTTTTAAGAGTTAGTTTAGGAGATTAAACAAAAACTTCAAACATACCTAAACTGGGTTTATCATTTCTCAAATAATCTTAACTCCAGCTATTAGCTATTGCAAAATTACGTCATTTTGGATGTTAGGAAAATTTTTAAAAGATATTTTGATAAAATTCATATAATCAATAAACAAATAAAAATATCAAAACACCTTTCATTATATCTCTTAACACTCAAAACAATGTAGTTTTAGAGTGGCAGGAGATAAGGTTATCTCAAGTTACTAAAAACAATAAACTCATATATCTAATATGAGAATATTAAACGTTCAATTGTTACCTTGTATATCTGATAGTGCAAGGGACTTTGCTCCGATTTTTTAGTAAGACTTTGAATCGAAATGTGACAGCCCTTGGGCCCTGGCTGCTTCAGGGCTGACTGTTGAGTAATGCAATCTATATTACATTGGTTAGGAACAAGTTATATGCTCCTTTAATGGGTATTTTGGAGCGTATTAGCAGCTGCCTAATTATGGTTGATCTGCATTGGCATCACCATCCAAGCTGTCAACACTTGTATAATATCTAACCATTTTATGCAAGCTTTTTAAATTGAGTTGCATGCCAACAATTGGCATTATATCAATATCAATTCAACGGGGAAGAATCCGTTTACAAACTATTTTTACAAATTACATTAAATATGACCGGTCACACACTCTTGGTTGAAGTATGACAAAAAATTTACATAGTATAGTTTGTAAATAAAAAGTTTGTGAATATAACTTTTCCCCAATTTAATTTATTTTTTATTTTAGGAAAAAAAATTAATTTCTTTTCTAATTTAATCCCCAATAACATTCCATTGAAGAAAATCCCTGAACCAGCCAAAGTGGGTATTCGCAATTTTGTTGCATATCAGAAATCTAAGCTAACTTACCGTTCCACTGAGACCCAACAGATGCCATCTTAATGCAATCACAGAAAAATGTTTGACTAATAATCATTTTAAACATGTGAGCTCAGTCACAAGTGAAGGCCTCCTATGCATTATGGAATATGAAATATATATTTTGATGATGACAAAGGGTTTACAAAAAGTCTCAAATTGAAGATGGTGTGTGAAGATACAAGTGATTAGGTATTTTTAGAAATTATGTTACACACTATATTATATCATCTAGTATCTACCTAAGCTCCAATGCATATCATTGCATTAGATGCATTTAGTTGGATGCATTTCATATTACAAATTAAATAAATAAAAAATCTAAACAAAATAAAAATAAAAATAAAACAATTAAAAATCAGTTTGCTTTTAATATAAAAACTACTTTAAATAGCATTTTAATAAAGTTATCAGGTCACGTTGGTTTTCAGGTGACTTGAATGTAAAGTTGCTTTAAATAATAAATATAATAAGAAAATGTAAAATAAAATAGCTTTACCAATTGAAAAAGCTATACGAAAGTTCACGTAGTGGGTTCTCTTAAGTAGATACTATGCAATATAAAAAGAAAGCAATACACAAAAAGGGAACACACTTTACCAATTCATACTTTCGTCTTCGTCTTCGTCAGTAACGCTCACATCATTTTTCTTGTTAACATTCATTTTGAAAGAAGAAGAAAAAAAAAGAGAGAAGAAAAACACAGTGCTCATTTTCACTTGCTGATCGAGTCTTCATCATTCAATCATTCAAGAAACGCTGATTCTCTCTCCTTCTCACCTATCTGTGTTCATCATTTTCTTGGAGAAAAAATCTGGTTCATGTGAGAACAAATCATTTCATATTTGGGGATTTTTATGGTATACTCAAAACTCAAATCCTCTGTGAATCTTTGATTTAAAGCATTTAATCTGAAATTTCCAGATCTGTTATTTCATATGCTTTAGGGATTTTGAGTTGTTTAATCTGAATATTAAATTCTTGAGTTGTTCATTAGTATAAAAATTTACTGTTAAAATTTGGAATCTGATTTTTGCATCTTGATTTTTCTGTTTTGATTTTATGTGAATATCTTAGAAATCTTGATGCTCTTTGAGTAAGATTTGTGTTTCTAATTTTTGGGAAATATTGATTAAAAATATTAAATCTGAATTTATCTTTACATCTTGTTATACATTGTGTTAATTCAGATTTTTGTTTGAAATTTATTGTTTAGAAACCTAATCTTGAATTGTTCTAGAAATTTTATTGTTAGAATATTAAATCTGAATTTTCTGTTTTAATTGAAGTATATTGTGATTAAAATTCAGATTTCTTTTAGTTTATTATTAAAAGATTTATCTAGAACTAATTCTGAATTTTATGTGAAATTTTGAGATAAATTTCAAATCTGATTTTTCTGGTTATAATTGTGATATTCTTTTTAAATCAGATTTCTTGGTGTCCATTGATTAGAAAAATAATTGTGTAATATCCAAGCTCCTTTGTGCATTAATTTTAGAGATTTTAATACATATGTCATTGGATTAATTTTCTGCATATGGCATAAATTTGTGGAGCTTAGTTTGATATTACTGTGATATATTTGGTGTGATAGGACACTGTAATTTTGGTTTATTTCACTTGTTACAATTCTGAAAATTCTGTATTGATTGTTAAAGTGGAGTAGTTGTGTGCTGCAAATCTGTCCTAGGTGTGTGGGTGCAACCGTGTGGGTTGGCGACCTTGTGCTTGGCTTGAGAGTGTGTCTCAAGGCTTGGAGCCTCAAGAATCCACTAGGGAGAGTGGAGGTCTTGTGTGAGAGGAGTTGGTGAACTCCGTAGGTTCGGCTTGAGAGTATTCTCAGAGCTTGGAGCAGTGTAGGCACTAGGAAGATTTTTGATATCTTGTTTGATTGCATGTGTGACGCGTGTTTGTAAAACTGATACACTTGTGATAAATAAAATATCTGCAGCTACTTCAGTCTGGACGTAGCACCCTACTTAGGCTTAGTGGGTGTGAACCAGGATATATCGTGTGTCCATTGTCTCTCTGATTTAATTTCTGAATATTTTGTTTAGAGACTGACAGTTACACTAGTTCTATTATAACTGCTGCGTTTATACTCTATAAATTGCTAAGGTACGCTTTCTATTACTACATTGTTCTTAGCATTGCGAAAAACTATTTTGGGCATATAGGGATTGAAGAAAAATTGTGTAATTGTTTACTGAATTCAAAAAGATTTTGAAAAAGTTGAGAACACCTATTCACCCCCCCTCTAGGTGTTCCGTAAGCGTCCTGTGTAAGAAGCCACTTGCCCAACAAGTGGTATCAGAGCTTCGTGCTCTGTGTGATTGGCTATCTGCCAAAGAGTTAAAGATCCTATGGCTTCTTTCCATCAGGATATTCCTCTTGAGGGTGGTTCAACCAACCGTCCTCCATTTTTCAATGGGATTGATTATCCTTTTTGGAAAACTCGGATGCAGATTTTTCTTGAGTCAGTAGATCTTAAAATTTGGTATAGTGTAGAGGAAGGATATCAGCCTCCAACCACACTAGATGACAATGGAAAAACTGTGCCTAAAAAACACACAGATTTTACTAGAGATGAATTAGAGAAAGCCCAATACAACTCAAAAGCAAAGAACTTAATAGTTAATGCACTTGGCAAAGACGAATACTACCGAGTATCTTCATGTAAGACCGCACGTGAGATGTGGCTTATTTTAGAAACAACTCATGAAGGTACTAGTGAAGTAAAGCGTTCTAAACAAAATGCATTATCTAGAGAGTTTGAGCTCTTTGAGATGCATGAGGGTGAATCTATATTTGACATGCAAAAACGTTTTATGCATATAGTTACTTCAATGAATGCTTTAAATATTTTCCATGATGATGAACTGTTAGTTAACAAAATTCTGAGATGTCTTACTAAGGAATGGGATGCAAAGACTTCGGCAATCTATGAAGCTAAAGACCTCTCTACAATGTCAATAGCTACCTTATTTGGAAAGCTTCAAGAATATGAGTTGGAGTTAAACAGAAGGGCTAACCGTGAGCTTAACAAGAAGAAACAAAAGGGATTAGCTCTCAAGGTATCATCATCTCATTCAAAGGAAAGTAAGGAAAGTACTGATACATCATCAAGTGATTCAAGCTCCGGTGAAGACGACGAAATGACAATGTTTGTGAAAAAATTTAACAAGTCATTCACCAATTTCTTCAACAAGAAGTTCAACAAAAGAAGAAGAAGAGATGTTGGCCAAAGAAGAAAAGACAACAATTCAAGCAATGCAAACTCAAACAATGCTTGTTTTGAGTGCGGAAAAGAAGGCCACTTCCAAAAGGATTGTCCTAATAAAAAGAATAAATATGACAACGGCAAGTTCAAGAAAGGTAAAGGCAAAACGAAAAAGAAGGCCTACATGGCATTCTCGGATGATTCATCAAGTTCATCAAGCTCCTCAAGTAGTGAAAAGGCAAACTTGTGCTTAATGGCAAATCTAGAGGATGAACATACCGAGGTATACTCTTGTCACTCTTCTAACTCTTTATGTGATAGTAGTTCATGTAATAATTCTAACTCTATGTGTGACACTAGTTCATGTGATACTTCTTCTATGATTGGTCCATCTTATGATGATCTATTATATGCTTATAAATGTTTGCAAGTTGAGAATGAAAAATTAACCTCTAAGGTTGAGAAAATTAAAAAGGAGAAAAATAACTTGCAAAACAATGTTGATAGCTTAACAACCATTGTAAATGATCTAATGAAAGACAATGAAGATCTTAAAAATGAAAATCTTTTTATGAATTGTCTTGTTGGATCATGTGATGATGTGAATCCCCCTTCCACTATTCCATGTGCTAAATGTGTTGAATTATCTAATGAAGTGGATAGGTTAAAGATAATGGTTGATAGAATGACTAGTGGGAGAGACAACTTGAATGTCCTCCTTGGTAGACAAAGGGTTGAATCTACTAAATATGGACTTGGTTTTCAAAAACCTCCCTTTGTTCAACCAAGAAAGACAAACCACTATCCCCCTAGGTTCATGTCTAAGCTACCATTTAAGAAATGTACATATTGTTGCATGAGTGGTCATCTTGTATATCAATGTAATATTAAGAAATATGGCCTAAAAGGAACTAATCTCAAGTGGGTTCCTAAGAGGACTATAAATGTGAGCAACATTGCTTCAACATCTTATGGACCTCAAACTAACACATCTAGCATGTTCTTTAGCCCCAAGGTAAAGAACATGATATATGTTCCTAAGAAGACTTAGTGGATATGTATGTATCATGTGCCATGGACTGTTTTATAGTTATATTTTTTTTGCACATGATATCTAGTCACTATTTAATATAAAAGAAGCATGTATGGACTGTTTTGAACTATCTTTTGATGCACATGCTTAGTATAAATATTGTGCTTAAGTGTATCATGCTCCTACCTTAAAAATATTGTTGTTAAGTTGTAAAATTCTCCACAAATCATTTATACTCAATTCTGCCCAACTTGGACAGCAATGATATTTGTAATATTTCCCCCTTGAATAATGCTCATTTATGTTTAATATTGCAATACTAATACATAGGACTATTGTGCTTTAGTGTATGTATCAATTCTAACATGTAAGGACCCAAAAGAACAAAGGGTACCAATAGATCATATTATTTTTCTTGTGTTGTAGGTTTGTTTTAGAGCAAAAAGTACTAAATGGTATTTGGATAGCGGTTGCTCAAGACACATGACCGGAGATCTTTCAAAGTTCTCAACATTTCATAGACGGGAACACGGGAATGTTTCTTACGGTGACAACAACAAAGGAAAAATTCTTGGCTATGGTAATGTAGGTAACTCTTCAACTATATTAATTGAAAATGTGTTGTATGTTGATGGGTTGAAACATAATCTCCTTAGCATTAGTCAATTATGTGACAAAGGCTTTGATATAAAATTTAATACTTCCACATGCATAGTTGAATCTAAGGATGATAAAAATGTTAGACTCATTGGACATAGATGTGATAACATTTATATGATTGACCTTGATAGTATGTCTTCTCTTGAACCTAAATGTTTGGTCTCTAAAGATAATGATGCATGGTTATGGCATAGACGAGTAGGACATATTAACATGAGTCAACTAAATAAAGTAATAGCCAAAGACCTAGTAATAGGTCTACCTAAGCTTAAGTTCAAAAAGGATAGATTGTGTGATGCATGTACAAAAGGGAAGCAAGTGAAAATCTCTTTTAAAAGTAAAAATGTGGTTACTACCACACGTCCCTTGCAACTTTTGCACATGGATCTTTTTGGTCCTACTAGAACTAAAAGCTATGGTGGAAACTACTATGCATTTGTGATTGTGGATGATTACTCTCGATTCACATGGACTTCATTTTTGAAACATAAAAGTGATGCTTTCAATTCTTTTGAAAAACTTGCGAAAGTCCTTATGAATGAGAAAAGTGTGAATATTGTTTCCATTAGGAGTGATCATGGTGGGGAATTTGAAAATCATGACTTTGAAAAATTTTGTGAAAATAACGGTATAAGTCATAATTTTTCTGCTCCTAGGACCCCACAACAAAACGGGGTTGTGGAAAGGAAAAATAGGACATTAGAGGAACTAGCAAGGACAATGCTCCATGATAGCAACGTCCCCAAACACTTTTGGGCAGATGCAGTTAGCACTGCTTGCTATGTTTCGAACCGTATTCTTTTTAGAAAAATTCTAAATAAAACCCCCTATGAACTTTATAAAGGAAGGAAACCCAATGTTTCACACTTTCGTGCCTTTGGTTGTAAATGCTTTGTATTGAATAATGGAAAAGACAACCTAGGTAAGTTTGATTCCAAATCCGATGAGGGTATTTTCCTTGGTTATTCCTTATCTAGTAAATCATATAGAGTGTTTAATAAAAGAACTATGATTGTTGAAGAGTCAGTACATGTTACATTTGATGAATACTATGATCCTGCTAATGTTCCACGAAGGGCAAGTGTTGAAGATGATATTGCAGGTGAATTTGAAAAGATTTCATTAAATGACCTAGAGGAAGCTCAAGCACAACCTGAACAATCAATAGCTCCTCAAATTGAAGAAGAATCCCTACGACCAAGTAGAAGAGTAGCATTAAATCATCCACTTGACCAAGTACTAGGTGATGTTAGACAAGGTTTAACTACTAGACGTTCTTTGAGAAATTTATGTAATAATTGTGCCTTTGTTTCTCAAATTGAACCTAGTAATATTCATGATGCATTAAATGATGAATTTTGGATTAATGCTATGCATGATGAATTAAATCAATTTGAAAGAAATTGTGTGTGGGAATTAGTTCCTAAACCTAAGCACCAACAAGTAATTGAAACAAAATGGGTGTTTAGAAATAAGTTGGATGAAAATGGAATAATTGTTAGAAATAAAGCTAGATTAGTGGCACAAGGTTATAGTCAGGAAGAAGGCATTGATTATGATGAAACATATGCACCTGTAGCTAGGCTAGAAGCTATTAGGCTATTGCTTGCATATGCATGTGTGCATGATTTTGTGTTGTATCAAATGGATGTTAAAAGTGCATTTCTAAATGGATATATTAATGAAGAAGTGTATGTTAAGCAACCTCCTGGATTTGAAAATTGTGAAAATCCTGATCATGTCTATAGGTTAAAGAAAGCATTATATGGTTTAAAACAAGCACCTAGGGCATGGTATGATAGGCTAAGTAAATTTTTGCTTGAACATGCATTTATTCGTGGTAAAGTTGACACTACACTCTTTATAAAGAAAAAGCATGATCACACACTACTAGTTCAAATTTATGTAGATGACATTATTTTTGGTTCTACTGATGCCTCTCTATGTGAAGAATTTTCTAAGATTATGCAGGCTGAGTTTGAGATTAGTATGATGAGAGAATTGACATTCTTCCTTGGCCTCCAAATCAAGCAAGATAGGAATGGCACATACATTCATCAAACAATGTATTGCAAGAACCTCCTAAAGAGATTTGGGATGGACTCTGCAAAGCATATTGACACACCCATGAGGTCCTTATATACACTTCATAAAGACGAACAAGGTAAATCGGTAGATTCTACAAGGTATAGAGGTATGATTGGATCACTATTATATTTGACCGCCTCTAGATCTGATATTATGTTTGTTGTATGCATGTGTGCACGATATCAATCTAATCCTAGAGAATCCCACTTAGCTGCTGTTAAAAGAATTTTTCGCTATTTGGTGGGTTCTAGTCAAATGGGATTGTGGTATCCTAAGGGATTTCCACCAAGCTTAGTTAGGTATTCCGATGCCGACTTTGCTGGATGTAAGTTGGATAGGAAGAGCACGAGTGACACATGTCATTTGTTTGGAAACGCTTTAGTTTCTTGGCATAGTAAGAAGCAAGCTAGTGTAGCTCTATCCACTGCGGAAGCAGAGTATATAGTTGCAGGTAGTTGTGTTGCCCAAGTTCTTTGGATGAAGCAATAACTTCTGGACTATGGTTTGAAACTTGAGACTGTTCCCATCTTTTGTGATAAAACAAGTGCTATTAACCTAACTAAGAATCCCATTCAGCATTCACGTACTAAACATATTGATATTCGTCATCATTTCATTCGTGATCATGTTAGTAAAAGAGATGTTGAAATTAATTTGGTTGATACAACTAAACAATTAGCGGATATTTTTACAAAGCCATTACCTAGAGATACCTATGAAAGATTGCGTATGGAATTAGGCTTATTTGATTCGTCTTCTTAATACATGCACATTTATGCCTTATAACATGTCTTTAGTCATTATGCCATTTTTTTTCATATGCTTTGTTTTATCTCATGCTACTATTATTTTTGATAATGTCAAAGGGGGAGAAAATATGATAAAAGAATGTCAAATTGAGCTTATGCATATTGATAGGGGGAGCTTAATTAAATTTTAAAGTTGATATATTACATGTTATCTAACCTTTGCTACTAACCATTTTATTTGTCTCAATTTGAGTATATATTGCCATCATCTAAAAGGGGAGATTGAAGGACCTCCTATAGTCTACAAAGTTATGCCTAAATAGTTTTGATGATGTCAAAGCATGAAGGACTCATTTGAAGATGCTAAAGTTTCGGGTTAGATAATTTTTAGATTTTTTGTTACACATTAGATATATCATTAAGTATGATTTCAAGCTCCATTGCATTTCATTGCATAACATGTATTTAGCTATGTTGAGTGATTTCTTTTAATAAAAAAAAAAAGAGAGTAAAGAAATGAAATCTAATCTACAGTGTCCTTTTCAAAAAATAGTTAAGTTGATTAGTTTTTTGTTTAAAGGTATTATAAATATAAAGAAAAGAAAAATAACTACAGCGTCCTTTTTTAAAAAAAAAAATAAAAAAAAAATCTTTACGTTGTTTGATTGTTATATACATATAAGCTTTGCCTATAATATATAAAATATTAGTTTATCAAATTGACTTTTCAACGTATTCTTTAGATTACTTCAAAAGTTACATTATATAATAATAATAAAATTGAAATCCTCAGATTCAGCTTAGCGTGTGAATGTGTGGTTCAGGTTGCTTTTAAAAAAAACTTGTATACTATATAATAGTACATGAATAGAAGAATGAAACAGAAACAAAACTTCACAGACTTCTTGGGAAAAAAAATAGCGTTTTCTCTCGGTTCTTCACGCGTGAATACAGAGTGATCTCTCATCTGATAAAAATCGCTGCTCTCTTTCATCTTTGATTTGCTTGTGAGTGAGTGTTTGATACTACACCTTATATTCATCTTCCTCCCAAAAATCCCCAAATTTTCATCAACAATATTTTCTCTTCTTGAACCCTAAACAAAGTGCATCATTGTTGATGAGTCTCTTAATCGATTTCTGAGTCAAGATTGAGTGATTTAGAGAGCTGTTCATGATTCTACAAGTTTGAAGCATTTAATTCAAATTTCTTGGAACTAAGGTTGAAGAACCCTAACCTCATTTTCAGTTTTACTTTGCTAAAATTTTGAGATCTGTTGAGGTAATATCTTAAACCTTCTTTTGAGCATCCTTTGGTATAATCTTGATACTTGATATTGTTGATTTGATTTTCTGTTTTCTTTTTGATACATTGTGAGCATTCTGATTTTTCAGTTTTGAGTTTAAGTCAGTATAGTAGAAATTTTGATGCTTTTTGTGTAAGATTTGTGTTTCTAATTTTTGTGAAAGATTGAAAAAATAAGAAAAATAAATAAATATTAAATCTGAATTGTTGTTAT